>NW_020210085.1:147316-159827 GCF_003070985.1 Temnothorax curvispinosus
GCGTGACGCGCTCAGTGGAAACTCAGCCTAACAATTACCTACAAACGACTAATAAACGTAAAAAAAATGTTAAGTTGAACTTGTCCGGCTAATTTCATTGGTCTGGTTATATATATTGCGGTTATACCGTACTGTGGTCACACTAATCATTTTGGCATATTGGCAACCCTAGTCAACGATTGGGTTTGGTCGAAGTGGCCCTTATGTATGTATGCACTATGTTTATGGTCATATGGCCTAAGCGCCATGGTTTAATAGACGCATAACCTTTAGGGTAACGTAACCTAACATATATATCGTTTTGTTTAAGTTTCTGCTTAGAGAATTAATACAATTATTCAAACATGTGAGCGTGCATATATTATGTTTATTTTGTTATATTAGTAATATATTATAATTTAGTAATTTGTTGTGTGTGTGTATATATATATATATACACACGCATATACATATTTATATTTTTATAAACTAAGTATTTAAGTTTAACGTTTATCTTATGTATTATTTTTATTTACAGAAAATACAGAGCATCTGATATTAATTTTTAGTGAAAATGGATATTCGTCCAAATAATACCATTTATATCAATAATTTAAATGAAAAGATTAAGAAAGAAGAATTAAAAAAATCATTGTATGCTATTTTCTCTCAATTTGGTCAAATTTTGGATATTGTGGCTTTGAAAACATTGAAGATGCGTGGACAGGCATTTGTTATTTTCAAGGAAATAGCAAGTGCTACAAATGCCTTGAGATCGATGCAAGGCTTTCCATTCTATGACAAACCAATGGTAAGAACTTGGAACGTCTTATTTGTATTATTTTGCCTTTATATTGTATTTTGGTGTTTTTATTAAAACTTTTCTATGTACATATGTATTCTATAACTGAGTTCCTTTTGACGCTTTCAGCGCTGAAAGCCGCGCTCCATGTCTATTTGATATTTGATGTGCAACGAAGATAGAATGATGCTTATAGCACTGAAAATGTCAAAGGAAATGCAGCCTATATATCACGTGTCTACATAGATGCAATCTATACAATATATAAATTGCATCTATGCACACAAGTTAATATTTTTAAAAATTTGACTTGTACCGCTATAGCTTTTACCACTCCTAAAGATATATATCTTATATTTATATAATGTATATTTAATCTATATGTATATTTAATATATATTTTATACATATAAATGTACGAAGATGTAAAAATAATCAATTTTTTAAATTCTTTGATTTTACAGAGAATACAATATGCTAAAACTGACAGCGATATAATTGCCAAAATGAAAGGTACCTTTGCAGAGCGTCCAAAGAAACCAAAACGAGTTATTCCAGTGGCAGATGAAGAAGCCAAACGTGCCAAGAAACGTGCAAAAGAGCAAGCAAAACATTCACAACAAATTGGTTACCATGCTAGTGTACCCCCACATCCAGGACTTGTTAATACCGCTGTTCCTGAACAGCCACCTAATCAGATATTGTTCTTAACAAATTTACCTGACGAGACGAGTGAAATGATGTTATCAATGCTGTTTAATCAATTTCCGGGCTTCAAAGAGGTACGGTTAGTACCTAACCGACATGATATTGCATTTGTTGAATTTGAAAATGAGGTTCAATCTGGAGCGGCAAAGGATGCGCTTCAAGGTTTCAAAATTACACCTTCACATGCAATGAAAATATCATTTGCAAAGAAATAGATTTATAATCTTTTTGTATTGATCATACTATATAACAAAATAGAAATAAAGTGTAAGTTGAACTGCATTTGTATAAAAATAAATGTAGTCATTGATATTGGCTTTGATTATCTTACATAATTTTTTGCAAGCTAAAGTATTTTATGTAATATCCAGTGTTATTTTGCAATGGGATTTAACAACAATTTTTAATGTGATTTCTCACATTATTGCATATATTCTGTCTGATAAGTTGTGCTATATACGTGAAATATTTCAATTTAAAAGTATGTGTAAGAAATTATACAACTTATTTTTAAATAAATTTGTATTTGAATGCTTTATGCAAAAATAAATGATGTCAAACAGCAACGTGCTATAACATGGAATAAATTTTCCTTCAAAGTTCCTATTTATTATATTGTATTGAAATATTTTTTAATATTTTATAGATTATCAAATTTATAGGAATAATATATTTACAAACTATTATTTAAGAATATGTACGTAAGAGTCTATATACATATACTATATATAAATATAAATATGTGGACACATATACATAATATATATAACCCCATATGCGGGGCTATCTGTCCACATAATAAAAAATACATTATTTATATTAATTATTATACTTGATTACAATATTATTTATTATTAATATATAATATTGAAAAAACTGCCTACACACTCGTTGGAGTCAGAGAAAAGTAGTAGGCACTTTGCGTCGATTTTTTGACAAGTTTCCTGCGTAGAGCTAACTTTTCTTTGACATCGATAGACGTCGATTTGATGGATCATTTCTCGCTGGGTTTGTTAATTTTCAAAGAGTAGTATTTTTATTTTCAATGCAGGTAATTTATTTTAAAGAATTTGTTGATTTATTTTTATTTCTTTTAGACCTAAACTAGTGATCCCCTTCGCCCCCAATTTCGAGGTGAATCGGATAATTCTCTTCCTTTCATTTTTTTGTTGTGCAATAAGAAATATCATGTTTATGTATTATTTTATTATATGAAAGCTAAAGTTATAAAAATTAAGAATCTATAATAAAATTAAGTAACAAAATTTGTTGTTGATTACTTTAATTTTTACCAAGAAAGAAAAATTGATCCGATTTACATGTATGTGAAGTTAGCATATCACGTGTCAGCATCACGGTTGTATCCGTGGTCAGCATATAAAATAAAAGTATTTCGAAATTTACTTCAATGAATTTTATAGTTTTTGACGAGTTCTATAGTTTTATAACATAATTCTGACCATTAACTATCTCTAAATAATTATTAACACGTATTGTCAGCATATCACTCGTACTAGAGTGATATGCTATGCTTTTGCGACAAGTTCTCGGCTCATTTGAGATTTTAAACAATAATTCTAAACCCCCTGACGATAGTTCCGTACAGTTCTGACCACTGGCTACCTTTAAATAATTATTAACACGTATTATCAGCATATCACTCGTACTAGAGTGATATGCTATGCTTCTGCGATAAGTTCTCGGCTCGTTCGAGATTTTAAACAATAGTTCTAAACTCCCTTTATACGTTTTATACGTTTTATATATATATATATATATATATATATATATATATATATATATATATATAATTTCTTTATCTTAAATATTTAAATAGATTGTAGTAACAAAATATTGACAGTATAGATTATAAATGTTAAAAGTATGCCAGGGTAATAGCGGCTCGCTAAAACGCTAAATACGTTAATATTGATTACAATGAGAGATCTATTTAATATCAATTCGCACATACATACTTGTGTAAATAGGTATGATACTTTGCAATCGCTTAACAAGCAACAATATAATATTTTAAAGCAAACATGCGAGTACAGTTATAATTATACGTTTTTAAGGATTACGTCATAGTTGGCTATTTACATTTTTTTCAATAAAATAAGAGCTTATCTTATTTACATACGCATATTTCTAAATTTTTAAAAGACGTACAATTTTTTGTTGTTTATATAAAAATTATAGTGAATATAAAATTATAGAACGTATTGGATAAAAAATACACGTATCATATAGTTTTATATCAGAGGTACGTAATAAATATATAAAAGAAATAAAAGTTTAACTTTTATAATTTTCTCGTTCAAAGAAGAGAAATGAGTTGATTGACGTTAATTGTGGAGTTATTAATTAAGATAAAAAGTACATACGTGTAAGGTAAACAAACATTGCTTATCCCCGCAGGGTTTGCAAGGCGTTTTTATAAGGAATGTTACCCAAACCTTTACACTACTATCCTTTCTCCTCGTAACTTTAACCCTTTGGACCAACGGCTTAACGTCTCTTTCCGAAAGACGGACCCACCATATATGTACTTTAATAATATATTTTTTTCAAAATTTTTTAATTAAAACTGTGGCTCAAATAAATCAGAAACTTAAAAGTGTTCCGAGATACAGCACCTTCCCCTATATTATTAGTTCTAAGTTATAAATGCGTGCATCAGAAAATAAAAGATCCAAGGCGAGAATTAGAAAATCTTGAATGGACTTGTGTAAATATGTAACGCGCAAATACGCAAGTAGGTAACGACGTGTGATAGTTTCGTAACGTTGAGCGTGTCACAGGAAGATGAACATTATCCACTCAACGTGCTCCAAACCACCACTTTACTCTCTATCTGAACGTAAAGCTGTGCTCGTATCATCCACAGCCTTATTTATTTAACCCATATATTCATGCCTGTGGTTCTTTGTAAAACATTTGATCCTCCTTTGCAGTTCGTCCAGAAAAAACGGTTGTTATTAACGGAGAAACTGTACTCAAAGTTTACAAGAAAAATATAAAATATTTTTATATTATACAATTAAAATATAATTTACGTATAATTAAAAAATTATAACAAAAGTATGAAATGTTTAAAAATTTTCAATTTTTATACGTATGTATAGATATAAAACAATCATATATATACACTGTTAAAGAAAATTAGGGAATCACTTTTTGTCAGCAAAATTTTGCCGTTTTTAAATTATACGTACTCAGCGAATAATTAACGTATAAAAAAAGTTTAAAAAAAGGTTTTACAGAGCAAACTCTCTACTATATAAAGTGCTTTTGTTTAATTTTACGTTACTCAGGTTAATACTCAAAGGCGTGATAAGCTTTGAATAAGGACGTATTTGAGATATCTAAAATCTTAAAATTTGCATCTTTCACCACCTAACAAAAAAATTGGCGAACATAATTATTAATACTATCTCAAAGTACAGACTTTGCTTTTTCAAATAAAAAAAGTACTTTGTCCTACGCGCCGCGTATTTAGCGAGATATCGCACGTTAAAGTAACCCCTATTTTTTTATGATTTCAGCACAATATCGCCGGCATTTGTGTAACCTGATGATGTGCACCACGATGAGGAGGTAGCTCGGTCGGATTTTGCACATGATATATGTATGTGTATATATGGAATGTACATTGTTTGTGTGTACATGTAGAGGTCTTTTTTTAGTAACAAGTGTTGTCACTTTTTGCCGTATTACCTCGCGCGCACGCTTGATCTCATCGTGATGCATTTTTTTATATCGATACGCGTGATATGGCGAAAAAATTGAGTCAATCAAGTGGAATAATGATCAGTCACATATAGGATTCGAAACAGTACGGTACTTGAAAACATTACAGCTTGACTCCACATTATTCTCTGTACGTATAATCGTAACAAATTCTTATATTTATTATATCTTACAGCGGTGTTTTACATTACGGTACTTGAAAACATTATAACGTGATTCCACATTGCATTTATTCCCATTATTACATCTCAGACGCATTTTTTTTAACTTTTAACTGTTGACTCTTTATGGTGACGTGTGCAGACTTCACTGACTGACTCGCGTCATTCCCCCATTGTCGACTGAGGAATAAATCGCATAGACCCTTTTCGACTTTTAAGCAAGTTTTTTAAAACGGCGCTTTGCGTCCGGTTTTTTCGTTTAACAACATCACGATACGCCTCGTTTACTCATCTTCGGACTAAAGACCGTCGTTGTACAGCGCGTGCGACTTTATAACATTATTACCATTCTTGATTGGTTGTAGAAATGTATATGATTCTTGATTATTATTCGTTTATTTAATGTACGTAATTAGGCTGATGAAGACACCGGGTATTGCGCCGAAACACGTCCCATCTTAACATTGTTAATAATATATATTTTTAAATTTTAACATTCTTGTTGCTCGTTCGCGGGGCTGGTAAGCGCGGTTATCTCTTTGTTATATGTATATTATACATATATGTATGCTAAATAATTAAGGCGGGATCAAGAAAAATTTTAAAAATAAACAACGTTTAAACAGCTATTATACACGTTTGTTTTAAAAAATAAGAATCCAAATCTAAAAAAAGTGTTTTCAAGTTTAAAATCTACTTTTAAAAGATAGAGCAGCTGTTTTTTACTTTCTTCAATTATAGTATGTTTAACTTACAGAAAACGAGCTCAACGAAATGGGAAATTTTTAAATCACTTTGTGAGCATGTCACATGCACAAAAAATGGATCTGAAGCAAATTTTTAGTTTGAACATGTCGAAGCCGAAAGTCTTGTCTACAAAACGCTTTTGTTAGCGTTTGATTTCGATTCTTCCTTATCAAGTTATCGAGAACTGAAAGAACAAGAAGACATGTTGACGTTAATCGTTCATAACCGTTAAAATTTATCGTGCAGGAATTCCAAAAATGGATTCTTAAAGTAGAATCTTTGCTCTATAATACGATATGGTATTGTGGCCGCGTGTTTTTTAAACTCGTAGACACGTTACAAATAGATGAAAATAACGTAAAACGTCGTGATTTTTTTCTTTTTCATTTAAACCTCAGAAAAAATTATGCAAAATAATTTAAAAAATTTTAATGACTAAAATTTTGTGCCTTTTAGTACCCTAAATTTAAAAAAAATCACAACGTTGCTGTGATAATTTTTTCACAGTGATCCGTATGTTCAAGTATAGACAAGTATAGTAAGTATACAAATGTAAGTAACATATTTCGTTCAGCGATAAGAAGATCGATCGGTCTTGGAGTTATTCGTAGATGAGTCGTCTATTCGCCATGTTCTTCTCCCACCGCCACAGCCACCTCAATTAATATCGTTCGCCTTACTCTCCCTTTCTCAGGCGTACGCATTTGCTCGTTCAGTATATTGCTCAGTGGCACCGTATGACTCTGATGCTAGAGTTAGTGGGCTTGCGCCACGCTAGCGCACAGTATATTACGAGTGTTCTCTCATTTCTTTAAGTCAAATGATACTTTTCAATTCTTTCACGTCGTGATCCTTTTTTCTCTCTTTCCCTTTTTTCCATTCTTTCTTTTTGTTTTTCCGTGCCTATTTTTCAACTTCCTTGTTTATTTTCCTACTTTCTTATATTTATATCTATATTTACGTATCTTTCTTGCAAGCACTGCAATATTTCGTCATTAGTGAAGCTTTTCAGTGACCATTTATTTGTCAATCATTCTAAGAGGAAGAAGCAAAAGGAAGATGAAGAAAATCTTTAGACTAAGATTTGTAATTATTACTCTATGCAGCATCATTTTGTTTTTGTGCTACAACGGTAAGTGATGTGAATATTTTTGAAAATATAATGATTTTTAATAGTTTTCTAGTCTGGATTTTTTAGATGTATTGCCACGTATTTGAAGATATTCGTAGTACGTCATTATCCAAGTGTCCGCGGTACCACGTTGTTTTTTCTTTATGGAATAAAATACTCCTTTTTATAACTAAAATCTTTTTTCAATATCTCCAGCAAAAGAACGTATGTACTACGTCGAAAAATATTTCAGAGTTTAAGGTTATTTCGTTTTTATCATAAAATATTAATCAACAATAATAAACAATAATAATTTTTTTTCCAATAAAATGCTCGCCACCTATTGTTATAAAACTATTATTACTATTTAATTTTATGATAAAAAGTAACGTTCAAAAATATTTTACGTTGAAACTTTTTTAACGCAATAGGGCTAATGCTAAAAAAAAATTTTAACTGTAAAACTTTTAAGGAGCATTTTACCCCTTGATAAATTCCATTAATTAAACGTGAACATGTATAAAAAATGTGTTTTTTTATATTTTAATGTTTAATAAAACATATCTCGAGGAAAAATAAATCAGTATTGGATATTTGAATAATTCCAACGACAATGGTGCATATATATGTACTAAAATTTTTGTGTAAAATATACCATGTAGAATTTAATAATAATTTTTCTGTTTAGTGCAATAAAATTAAAACCAGAAAAAAATTAAAAATTGCAACACACGTGTACGTGATGTAATACGTATAAATATTTGTTCAATAATAACAGTTGTGAAATGTATAAAAAGATATATTTTAAAGGACGTGTGCACGCGTGCTTTTCTGGAATGTTTGGCGAAAAACTTTAAATACAAAATTTAAACAAATTTTAATTACGTTCCGCATTAACACAATACAAAGCTTTTAATAACAGATATTACGTATTAATCACAGAATTATTGCAAGATTTGTAAATTTATTAGTTAAGTCAATGATTTAAGTGGGAGACATGTATACGTAAAGAAACGTTTATATATTTGCGAACAATGAAAACATAAATTTTATTTACACTGCATCGTAAATTTATTTAATAATAACTCATTGTTAACACTCTTTTCATCTTCAATACGCTTCAACTTGGAGTAGAAATAAAATCAGAGTGTACAGACAGTCTTATCATGTGAATATATATTTTCAAGGCACATATAGCTGGTGTGGCCGTATTGATTTTTCTACGGGGTAGCATAATTGAGGTTTCGATGAAGTACATACGCATGTATACGATAACTTATGATTACGTATTAAAAATAATGTTTATATAATTTTTATACTTTCACATTGTACGTATATTTATATTAAAATATATAATAATATTTATATTATAACAAATATAATTTTTTGTTTTACATAATATATTTTTATTTTACATAATATTAATACGTATAAATTATGCGTACGTAAATAAAAAACGTGAAAGTTATTGAAAAAAACGTACTATTTTGTGTTAAATATTATCTTATACCGCATATAAATAATTACTTAAAACGTATGACGTATTTTCATACGTTGAGACATACGCGCGTATATAAATGCGTAGGTACGTATTATGCAGATTACAGTATAATATGTATCATGTATAGAGAACCGGAATAAAATTAATGTCGTTTATGTGTCCGCGGTTATCTTCTTTCGGTTATGATCTTTAACCTTATTGTCGCATGATACGAACTGTTGAGCGTAATTTTATAACATCGTGTAGGCAAACTAAATCAGAAGATTGTGGATTTAATTATTATTATTTATTTCCTTTCCTCGTGATTTTTTTTTAAATATTAAATCCACGTTCTTTACAGTATCAAATTTTATTCGTGTATAATAAAAAAAATCCAACTTTCCATCATTATTGTGTACGCATGCAATCAAACATTGTTTTATGTATAGTATATATGTATTTGCGTGTAGGTACAAAAACTTTTCGGAAATAATCAATCTAATACGTATAAACTGCAATCAAGTTACTTGATTATTTACGTACTGTAATATTTACGTACTTGTATTAAATATTTAATATTTAATACACGTCCATGATACACTTGTATTAAATATTAAATATTTAATACAAGTGTATTTTGGAACTGATATGAAATTTAAAACTTCCGTTCACGGAGCACGGGTAAATCGAACGTCACATACAATAATATATATGTACATGCTTGCCGATGTGGATGCGTTTGCGTGCGCGATGGAGAAGAAAGATACAAATACGTATGTTTTACAGGTGTCAATGCTATGCAATGTTATCAATGTAACAGCCGCAATAATAGCCAATGTGCCGATCTTGTTCCTCCTGATACCATGAAGATAGATTGTTCGGATCTTAAAGATGGTGCAAAGTATACAATGTGCCGAAAAATTACACAAGTCATCGAGTTTAGCGTCAATGGCTGTACGTATATTAATATTACATTAACATTATGTACTTGTAAAATAATTTATTTATCAAGTATATAGCATTAAATAAATTATAAAGAAATGTAACGAATATACTTGAATTATTTATATAAAAGTTTAGTCATGATTTATTCTTATATTTAAAGAAATCAATACATCTTATCAAAATATGTAGTTAAAAGAAGCAGCGTTATACAAAAATACGTTTACATAAAACTCACGAAACGTTTGTAACACTGTAAAAATGTTTTCATTTACTAGTTCACGTGTCATAAGACGTTACATTTAACATAAAACAACGTAATATTTAGGATAAAACAACGTAATATTTTTTACACAGTACCACCTGATACGCGAGTTATTCGAGGATGTGGATGGGATGAGTCAAATTATAAAGGCAAGTGCTATCAACGAAGTGGCTTTGGTGGTAGACAAGAAGTTTGTTCCTGTTTGACTGACTATTGCAATTCGGCAACGCCTGGATCTGGAATGCTGCCTCAACATTTCTTTTTTTCATGCGTCATGATCAGCCTACTACTAATGTTTCTGTGGAATTAAATATTCTTAAAAGATAATCGAATTCTCTGTAGACGTTAGTTATAAGATTATGATGGAGGCTAGATTAGAAATAATAGAAATAATAATATCAACTTTTTACTAATGTCAAGTTAAACAGTAGATGGTTCAAATAATAAACGTACTCATATTGAAGCACAAGAAGGAAAATAGGAAAAACACGTTTATATATTATACTTAAAAGAGATATGGTCATGTCTCGCTCCAAGTTCATACACAACGATATGAATTAAGCGGGCTGTGTCTATATATAAGCGTACTACCTAGTTGATATAATAGAAAGCAGGGTGGATTAATTTCTATTGGTCAATCCTACTAAAGGCCATTGCACGTAACAAAGTTTAGTTTTAATCATAAAGCCGTAAGAAAATAGACCAATCACACTCGATTATTCTTCAAGCGCGAGGAGGGTGATCAATGGGCGCGTTCAGCAGACCAAGCCGCTCAGTAGCAGTCAAACGTGATTGGCTCTTACTTTTAGAACCAACCAATCAACACATAGTGTTGATAAGACAAACGCAACAGTTGTGTCTGCTGAACGCGGCCAATGTGAAACGTGGAAAGTGAAAAGTTTTATATGACTATCTCTTTCTATTTAACATCAATAGAAAGAGATATTTTTCATTTTTCACGTTTCCACCCTAGGGGAGAAGATTCGTGATTGACCCCCTGGTTCTTATGGAAAAACGACACGTTGATTGGTTCCGCGTCGCTTCTTGCCGCGCGGCAAGCGTTTCCGCGTCCTGTGGGCCATCATAACCTTTAACCTGGGTCCGTCCGGTCCGGGTCTAATGCGGTCAGTATAGGACTCGATGGTGATCAGTGTAAATGTAATGTAGTCATAACCGTTATATAGAAGAGTTAAAAGATTGAGATTGTGGACTGATTGTGAGAAATATGAAAATTGATTAAAATACGTCCTGCATGTCTTGATAAGAGGATAAAAGTTAAAACAGTGAGATTATGACGTGAAGAATATGGAATGGATTAAATCATTGACACAATAAACTTTCGATATTAGTTATTCAGAGGATACTAGAATAACAGTTCTCAAAGAATATATATTAAGAACAAGAATAAGAAGGCAATAACTTAACTGTTCACACCGTCTGATGGAATTTTCAAAAAGAAAAGTCATTGCATGATATACTATGCTACATAAATAACCTTGAAGTGTGGGATTAAACTACTACGTTAATCTGTGGAAAAAATAGTTGTTGTACATTTTGAAACATACTCTCAACGAAAATGGTTGGATTTTGTCATGTTTGCAAAATAGCACCAGCAGAGACGAGAACTGATATATCCGTTCATCGGTACGTATATCGTTACAAATGTAGAACATGTAGATAATAAATAATAGAAAAATATTAGGATTACGTACAAAGTTATAACGTTTTAACTAATGGTTCTATATTCAACATTTTTTTATATATAGACAAAACAAGTAAATAAACGTACGTTAGTATGAGAACCATGTTGTATTTTGCAAAATTTAAATTAGTTTAAAGTAGACAAATATAAATTCAATCTGAGGTCATTATAAGCTTATACGGCAGATTTACATGCGATAAAAACAATAATTTTTTTTCTTTGTGTATTTCTCACGTGATTACGTTATCTATTCTAAGGTTTTTCACATGATTTTTATTTTTTAACGCATGTAACTAAAGAACTTGATAGACGTCTAAACCCCGATATCTAGACACCACGTAAGAACGTAGTCACATAGTAAATAAAAAAGAAATCGAGCTTGAAGTATAAAAGTAAGAAAAAAAACTGCCTAAATAATCAACTCTGTCGAAAATAGATTTTGCAAAGTATGTGTTACGACGTTTGTTAGCAGAGTATCGATATAAATATATAACAGAATCCGCTAATAGAACATGAAGGCAGCGTTAACTTGATTTTTGCTAACAATCTATTGTTAGATAATGTCGACAGAGTTTATTATACGAGGTAATGTCAATATAGTTAATGTTATCAAACTAAAGAAAAAGCTGTTAAACGGTCAGGACTGGATCTTGGTTGCCTACGAATATTCGTGTGACGTTGAAAAGTAATTAATCATATTCGTAGGCAACTAAGATCCAGTCCTGGGGCTTACGTATGTATCTTGAAATGAGGTACAAACGTACAAATTTGAACATATTTGCCAGATTTCAACAAAGTAGATACTCTATAAGTGACGTTCCTCACTTTTGTAATTTTTATCTTGTTTCAAGATACATACGCGAC
>NW_020210085.1:159837-198941 GCF_003070985.1 Temnothorax curvispinosus
TTTAACGTTCAACCCACGCTCAGTCCCACGCCGTAGTCTGATACGGGGTTAACGATTTTTTTCTTAGTTTGATTGTATAATATATCACATACAGTCATGTTTCACTTACTTACAGTTAATGTTACGTTGTTACATTATTTTGATCAACGTTGCAAGCAACGTGCTAGCATATTGCTACGTGCATGTTGTTTTATTGTATGTGCTTTAAGCTTCAGTGCTTAGGCTCTCAAATCGAATTTATATATCTATTTTTTATACATGACATAATACAGATATTAGGAAACGTAGTTTATATGAAACGTTATATCATATTTTTATATATGTATAAAAAATGTTTTGCGAAAATTTGTAAATAAAGTTTACATTAGCATGGGAACGTCATAAATTAATTTATATCTTTTTGAAGGATACCGAAAGATAAGAGAACTAGAGCAAATTGGGTTGCATTTATCGGCCATGAAGCAGGTCTGAATGCTGGAATTTGTAGCAGACATTTTAAACAATCTGATTTTATTTACAAAATATATGGACAACGTGTTAGAAGATTTCTTAAACCAGGATCTTGTCCATTACCGCGTTCACAAAATACTAGGTAACTTTCAATTCCTATTTGAAATTTCAAAACTGAGTCCAGTTACACCAACTTCCGGTTTGTCACAAAAATAGAATCATCACCAACGCGTATTTTAAGTGCTCATTAGTAATAAATATTTTTTTCCTAACTTTCTGACACATTTTTGAAGAAAACGGCTGGCATCGGTATATGACATTAAAAAAAACTTTTGTATGCAAGATATTATATGTATATTGATGTTTGTATAATTTAGAAAAAATGTTAAACTCACTGGAAACACTAAAAATTGCACACCATTGAGAGCTGAAATTGACACTAATCTGGAAACAGATGTAACGATAAAAAGAGAAATACAAACGTGCATTATGGATGAAACTGTAGTAAATACAGAGGATTCAATGGATATTCAATTAAAAAGGTTGGTTCGCATGTAATATTACGTGCTTAATTTTTATAAATTTTTATTGAAAAATTTTTATTTAAAACAGTGTAGAGATATAAAATGGTTTTACAAGACCTTTCCGTTTCACTTTTAGAGAGACTGATGATCCCTTAGCCATTACGGGAGATGATACAAGTTTAGATGAAACAATGATAAATATAAATTCGATAGATATACAAAGGTTGGTTCATATATAATAGTTGCTCAATTTTTAATACAAATTTTTAAAAATATTTTAAATGATAGTATATAAACATATGAAATGGTTTGAATCTGATCTTGTTTTATTTTCAGAGAAACTGATGATCCTTTAGCCACTATAGAATATAACACTAATCTGGAAACAAGTGTACTATTAGAAAATGAAATACAGGAATCCATAAATATAGATGAAACAGCTATAAATATAAATTCAAAAAAAGATAACCAACTGAAAAGGTTAATAAGCTAAGTAAATGTAAAATGTGCCAATATTTTCGCGTGAATTTATATACATTTTTCACTTAGCAAACTACACGCCGCGTACTGTCAGTCTTGAAACGCAGCTCTCAAGCTGAAGCTAGAAAAGTGTAATCACATAATTAAATTGATAATCACGTTAATAATACCGATGCTAATAAGTATTTTTAGAACTACTACAAAGGATATGTTGTGAAAAACGATTGTACTATTCTAGCTTTAGGTTGAGACTGCGTTTTAAGATTGATAATAAAATCGGCAGTAGTTTGCTAAATGAAAAAATTTTTAAATTTACGCGAAAACATTTTATTAGACACAAAAGATCCAGACCGACCGTAGTTTGCTAAACGAAAAATGTACATAACGTTCTGTTTTATTTTTAGAAAAACAGATGATTCCTTGGCCAGTAGGAAACGCTTTTACAATCCAAAATACATTGATGATCTATGTCGAGAAGATTTTACTTCAGATGAATCTTGGTGTTTGTTCAAAGATTATTCAAAAGAAACAAAAATGAAAATAAGATCATTGAAGAAAGTAATTGTACATTTAAATAAAAGGATCAATAGCCTGCAAGAGAAGGTAAATTTAAAGAGATTGTACGTTGCATGCAACAAAATTGCACATTTTCAAAATATTCGTCTGTTACGATAAAAAAGAATTACCCCTATCTTCTTTACACAAACATACTAACACAATATAAATTGTTGGATTTGTGCTAATTGCCCCTTGTAATTAGAATATATTATATATATTGCATTATAATTGAACAGTAATAAATTATATATTTTCTATTTTTTTTATTATATTATAAATTATATATTTACTCGGTGATGATTTTATAATATTTTTTAGTCAATCAGTATTAGATGATATTTTAAAAGATGGTGTAGCCGCAAAGGTGTCATACAAATGCAATCTACTAATATAAATCTGTGAGTGGTATTCATAGTCCGTTCTCAAGGCAATACTTCATCTTGACAAAGATTATCTCATTTGACGATCATCTTAAGATGTTATACGTATATTTATAATCTGTACTTACGGTAATCTTAATAAATAAGAAAATACTGTAAATTGTTTTGTTTCGTACAAGATCATCTTTATAAAAGGCATATTGAAAGCCATACTTATTTGTATTTGGCAAGTATTAGAATAATTCTGTTAGAGCAAGGATAGTTCGATTTTTTCTGCACAGAATAAAAAACAATTGAGTTTTTATATCAATATTTTGTTGCATATAAAAATGTGCTAATACATCTTGCTTTGTATTAAAAGATATTAAAAAATGTTCCAAAAAAGGTAGACATTATATACTTGTGGAGAAAATATATTTTCTTGCAAATAGCGAAATATTAAGATGTATTTTTATTGAATGTAAAAAAGTAATAACATTACCCAAAAAATAAGTAGCGTGGAATGAAATTTGTAAAGAGTACAATAATGCATCCTTTATTACGCAAGAAAACAAATTATTTATTTGTAAGATAACCAGACGCCCTGTTTTGAGTAAAATAATCCTGTTTTTAAAGGCTTTTTGTTCTTCTGAAAATAGAAACTTTGTTTTTCTTTCAAAAAATGTCATCTTTAGCCTGCTATATATATATATATATATTTTTACATACTATTATGCCCGGTCTTGAAATTATTTCGTATTATTGTGCAGAAAAACATGCAACAATTAAAAAAATTATGGACAAATTTGAAGCAAGCACAAAAAGGCTTAATAAAGGAAAGACAAGTACGGTTTGGCACTGGAGGAAGACCAGAAGTTTCACAGGAAATCGATGCTGATGTGGCAGCAATAGCACCAAACTTAATGGCTACAGCCCCTATATTATTTGCATCGAACATGAACAAGGATGAAGTAAAACGTAATTCTTACAAATAATGCTACTAATTGAATTAATTTGTTTTAATTATTTATTAATAATTAAAACGAGTGACACTCGTTTGCCTATGTCTCAATTGCCCCCCCCCCTCCCCAGTCCAATCAAAATAACCAAATTTAATATAACCCTACTGAATTAAGCACTCTGATTGATTCGTGAGCAAACGGGATGCTCCCGTTAAAACAGTTACATTTTATCAATTGCTTCTTATCAAATTATTCTTAAGTAATTATTTATTTTGCTTTAAATAAAAAATATAATGTATTACTAATATAATGTATTACATGACAGGTCATAATGAAGGTAAAAACAGCGAAGTACGTATGGAACTTGCAGAAGACGAACAAACAATAGAAACTACAAACACTGATTTGTTATATGAAGAAGGGAAATCAGAAGCAGCAAATATCAAATTATTATCTGAAGTTTGTGCATCATCTGTTAAAAGTATGTTATTAATATAAGGATCATTTTTACGTTAAAGTAGTGCTGCATTTATTATAGGATAATGTGATCAGCTTTTTCACATATATTTTTTTTACAAATAAACCTTTTTTTTCCAAATCATGATTATGAGAATTAATTTTTTATTTACTTTACAGAAGTGGCATTAGATACAGTAACAATAAAAGGAAACACAAAAGATATAAAACATAAATTGTGCATTGATACAGAAGGAGATTTAAAGATACAAAGGTTAAAAAATATTATAGAACAGGAAGAGGAATTAGCCAAATTTAAATTAGAATCCGAAAAGAGAATGGCTACAATTAAAGAAGCTCATTTACAAGATATAAATCAACTAGAAATGAGAACAATTTTGGCAAAAGTCAAATTGGCCGAGCTATTATTTAAGAAGGAAGAGGTTGAAGAAAAGTAATTTTAAATATAAGTTAAAAATATCAAGAGACAGGGGGAGTAATCTCGCGCCAAGTATACGCGAAATGAGACCGCAGCATGTATCTTTACGCGATTAAATTGTATGTAACACAACTACGTAAAAAGTAACATTTACTATACTCCGTCCAACGAGAGATTGAGAGTGGTTCTTGTGCATAGGCGGGCCAAGTTCCTATAGAGTGTGGCGTACCGTAAATAATTATAAATAGATGTTCTCTGGGCGGAGACCTGCGCGAGACGGACGAGTTTTCGTCCGATCTACTCTCAATCTTTCGTTGTGGGCCGAGTATAAATATTAATTTTAATAATATAACGTATTTAATAAGTAATAAATAAAATAATGTAAAATATAATAATAAAATAAGTATATAGTTAACTTTATTTTTTCCCGTGGGGGTAACAGACTTCCGTTTCCATACAAACATCAAACATATATGTACACAATGTACGATAAGTACACAAGCAACATATAGACATTTATTTTATACATTAAGGCCATATACATCGACCATATTTTACTATATTGCCTATCTTATAAAATAAGTATATAATAAACGGAGAGTTACTGTTTAATCTTTTTAAACTTTATTATTTTAAGACAAAATGCTTTGCAAATAAATATGGTATATAAAATATTTTGTATAAGTTCTTATGTTATATTTTTAACGTTATATATACGCGATATATCCAGGTGGAACAAAAAATCACAATAAAGTTAAAATGATGATAAAATGACCAAAAATTATTTTGCCGTCATTTTGACATCATTCTGACTACTATTGTGACTTGCTATTCTACCTGGATATATTAGAACTTATAATTAGCAATCACCTAAGATGCTCATAAATATATAATAAATATGTAGACTGCGCGTTACAATCGTGTGCTATACTTTGTTTTAAAAAGACAACAGTATATTTTCCTTCAAATAAGGAACTTTTTTACTTCAAGTTTTTATCTTCTTTTTTATAAAATAAAAATTTATGCGAGTGTATACTCTGCAGACATTGGAAAAAGGAAGAGCAAAGAGTGGAGTGTAGGAAGTGTAGTTGGAATGGTTCTAGAATTTGTAAACAGATCTCGCTAACCGCTTTGAGTTATGAGGTTAAAATCTTTCATATGACACACGTGAATTATTTTATGTTGAATTGCAGCGTTATATCAAATTTTGGAAATAAAGTCAACTGTACGACAAAGCTCGAGTTGTTTTAATAGTTGGATTAATAGGTAAGTTGTCGAAATTTTTGTGCTAAA
The DNA here is from genome assembly GCF_003070985.1 of Temnothorax curvispinosus. Taxonomy (NCBI): domain Eukaryota; kingdom Metazoa; phylum Arthropoda; class Insecta; order Hymenoptera; family Formicidae; genus Temnothorax; species Temnothorax curvispinosus. Next base: position 165,359 of record NW_020210085.1, read on the forward strand.
ACCTCAGTCGAATCTGTCAAAAAATAGATTTGTGAAAAATCTACTACAAATTTTATCAGCAGAACATTGGCAGAAATATAACAGAAGATATCTGAGATAAATGTATATTTAAATTCTCACAGTCAATTATGAATAAAAATACATTGATTTGATTTCATTTTGTGTCAAAACAAAGATTTGAAAAATAAAAAGTTGTCGTTTGGCACTTAAAAGAAGTAATTGAGCAGAAATTATTGTTAATTATGTTGTAATTGCATACTAGATTTCATATTTCATGTGCTATTTCGATCATAACGCATGCTCATTGCGCTATTTCGATTACTACACATGTTATCGTATCGCTACATTCCGTCGGTATAACAGATTTCCTAACCTTCAAGAACTTTACCATTTAATTAAATTGCGCTATATAACCCTTCGGGGAGCGCGCTATTAACGCTATTTGCTTATTCTATACTTGTTCTACACTTAAATGAGCGATAAAGATAGTATGATGCAATAGCGCTAATAGCGCGCTCCCCGTCCCCGAACGCAGCCTAGGCCCTAGGGCAGGGTTGAAGGCGCTAACGCTCCTAACCTAAAAGGAGCAAAACAAAAAAAAAACATTTAATTATTAGCCCCTAACCTAAAAGAAGCAAAACAGAAAAAACTGTTTAATTATTTCTTTTCCTCTTTAATGCGAGCACGAACTTTTATTTTTTAAATCTTTTTACACGAAATGATATTGAATAGCATAAATTATTAATTTATGAATTTGAGCGTTAAAGCAGATTGTTGGGAAAACACTTAAGTTTAATACTTAAAACACTTAAGGGCCAAAGCACATATGACAGTCGTAGTCGTGGACGTAAGTAACGCACAAGCTTTGGCGTATCCTGATCTGTCAGGTCGGGGACTACGACCGTCGTATATCGCTACGCCATGTTATGTGCTTTGACCCTAACGCACATGCAGTTCCTGTCGTACGTTTCTGCTGAAATTTGCTGGGATACTGTTAGGGTCACTTTGATCAAACTCCGATTAACTTAATCGTTATCCATCCAATCGCATTTGCTCATTAAGCAGATTGGCAAATACAACTGGTCATTTCCCCAGTGGACTAATCATTAGAGTATATCGTTAAAATTTCGCTTACAGGGAGCTTTTTTCCACGTATTTTATTATCAAAACGTAATACATTGTGACAGTTAAAAATTTCTTCTTTTGGCAAAAATCAAATTGGCTAAGGCTATTATTAAAGAAGGAAGAAAGTGAAGAAAATTAATTTCAAATATAAGTTAAAAATACATTAAGTTACGTCTAATAATGACATAAAAAGTAACGTATTTACTAAATATTGATCTTCCATTGAGAAAAGAATAAATTTCGAGGTACTCTTCTGCATTGATATTCATTAAAACTCTGAACGAATAAAATAAAAATTCTTAAACCGTCCACTTCATGCATCTTGTATCGAGATGAGTACCTAGGCACTTGACACAGCAATATCTGGCGCCGCATGGTATACACGTATAATTACTGGGGAAACCACACACCGCGCAGAAATGTCTCTCGGGTAAACGGGACGGCGGCGCCTGAGCGCAGGCGTAGTTCGGCGGATTAGGATTCATATTGAGATCTTCCTCGACGAGCTGAGCAAAAGTTTTGCGAAAACGTTGCTTATAATATTCTGCGGAGCGAGTCTTCTTTTTTCTACTGCCGCTTCTGTTGTCCAGCGTCTCTTGAAATTTTGGCACTTTCTTGCTCATCACTGAAACAAGAAAAAAAAAATATTATCTAGTACAAGATATTTAAAGCAGAAGATGCCTTTATACAATAAAGCTACATACCTAAGTCGGCATGTGGATCATCGTGAAAATTGTCTTGCTCCAATGCCTCCAATGCCTTCTTCTGTCTACGTTTACGTGCAGCATCGTCAAGGATCCTCTTTTGGCACGCGTCCTTTATTCTGCCGGATTCTCGAGCCATTTTCCAAGTTTTTCTCGTTCTCTTCCTTTTTATATACCCTTTTCTGCCAGTGGGAATGATATCTGATCCATCAAATCATCTACTTTCGCTTGCAAAGTTTCCAATATGTCGGCGGATATGAACAGATGTCTTTCGTCCAGATCTTGAATTATGAACTTTCTCCCTAGCGCAGACGTTTCGTCCAAGTGTAGGAGAAACTGTTTCATAGCCGCATCACTAGATACATACGAATTTTATTTCAACATTTAACACATCTTCATTACAGATACACATAGATATCATGTCCAAGAGAAAAGGAGTATCTCTCGACGAGAAACGCATGAGAATGCTGCAAATATTCTATGACAAGAAAGAATTCTTCACGCTGAAGGAACTCGAAAAGATCGCGCCGAAGGAAAAAAACATCGTGGTACAAGCTGTCAAAGATGTATTACAAGGTTTAGTGGACGATGGTTTGGTACGATCTGAGAAAATTGGTACTTCCATATATTTCTGGAGATTTCCAGGGTAAGGTTGCAGGAAAATTTAAGTTACGTCCAAATGTAGCAAAAATAAATAAATAAATAAAATACTTAAGAAATAATATTCTACAGAGAAAATATTACTGCAACAGAGCGCAGAATAGCTGAGACGAACAAAAAGCTAGTAGAGACAGAATTTAAGGTTGAGAAGCTAAGAAAAGAGATACAGAAGGAGAAGGTAAATATAAAAATCAACGTTTAATTTATTGAATTTAAATTCCATTCTTGCCCATCTAAAATATGTCGTATAGGAGCTAAAGAATGATACAGAAGAGAAGAGAAAACTACTGGAGGAGGTGGAACAGCTGAGGAAGGAGGAACAGGAGATAAAGAAACAAATTGCTAAATTCAGCGACGTCGATCCGGAAGTAATTACAGAAATGGATGAAAAAGCACAGGTATAATCAAAATAAAATAAATCTGAATAACGAATTATAACGTAACATAGATAAATATGCAGAATTATAACAAACAGCCTCATCCTCTTCTTGATTTGACGAAATTTAATATTACATGTATTGTGGCTCCAATATATTCACCGCCAGTACTGAAAATCTATAGTGTGTGCGACGTAAACTATAGATTTTCAATACTGACAGTGGATATTAGAACACAGCCTATATCAGGTACATTTTACCAAGTATAATATATTTCCTAACCTTTTTTTTTGTCTTACAGTTCTTTTTGTATGTCATTGAGAGATACTTCCGCGCGCGATTAATGTTTTTAACATTTTTATATTTTGCCTATCAAAGTATGCATGATATGTAATATTACATTTCAATGAAATCAATGTTAGTGTTAGTGTTCTCTACACTTTTTGCCCTTTTGTCATACAATAATGTATAATATTCATTTTAGAAATACAAAGATGTGGCCAATATATGGACAGACAATGTTTTTGCTATACAGAGCTGGTGCAAGAATAAATTCAGCGTGTCGGAGCAGGATCTTAATAAAATGTTTAACATTCCTGAGGACTTGGACTACAAATGAATGAATCTGATTGTTAGCTCGTGCAAAAATTTGTTGTTAATATATGATATTTTTCTATAAACGGATAGACGTACCATTCGACCAGAATGCCCTTCGTCACATTTACCATGTCTTGCGATTATCTTCTTCTCAAATTAACCGGTGTCGGGTTTACCGGTATCTCTTTGTGAACCTATTGATCTCGCGTGTTTTTCGACATTTATCATAAATTTGTCATGAATGTATCTCGTGGTATCGATGCAATAACACCGAATGACACCTGATGACACCCCAACACTGAGCGGGAGCGCCGAGCGGTACAAAACGAAGAAAATTTGATGCAAGAATGCCAACAATACGCACCAGCACACGCCAGTGATCCCTAGCCACGGTCACGGTCCTAGCACATGGCACCGTCGCCATTTTGTTGTGGAGTGATATGGCCGAACTTGGAAATCCGGGCCGGACAGGCCGGACTCACCTATTTTGACCAAGTTAGCGATCTAGTAGTGTATAGACATCTGTGACTGTGTACGAGGGAGAGAGAAATTCGGAGTCTGTTTGGTTATTCCTGGGTTAAGATTCAGCTATTATGACTTTGGTGAACATACACAGGAGTGTTCGGTGAAAATAGAGAAAGATCGAGCTTGATTTATATTTAGATAGCTTTACATATCAGCATTTAGAATTCAGTAAAATATCGAAAAAACTCTGAAAAAAACGAAAACATAAAAATGTCGGACCCCGAATTGGAAGCGTTACGACAGCAACGTCTGGCTCAATTGCAAGCTCAGTATAAGGTAAATGCGACGAAACTTTACGCAATTTTATATTTTGAAAACAACTAATGATCTGTAAGCTATGAATCATTTACTTTAATGATTATTTTAATCTTCTTGGATGGCTGAAATACATAAACCACATAATTCTACAGTGCCTATTTTACAAAAGATTATGTGTAACATTAGTAGAAACAAAACTTCATACTCTGCATAAGTTTCATAAAATAAATATTATTTAGATATATATATATATATATACATATATATTATTGTTTTAGGGTAACAATGCCAATGATAAACAAGCGATGGAAGAGAAAATTCAACAAATGGAAGAGATGAAGCATGTTATATTGACACAAGTGTTGGATCAGTCGGCTAGAGCAAGATGTAAGTATCTTGTATCTTATTATTGATTTAAGTGCGCCGTGCGGTATTAACAGTATTATAATATTTATAATATTGTACGGATAGTAAATACGCTTCGCCTTGGAAAGCCTGAGAAGGGCAAAATGGTGGAAGAAATGCTTTTAAGCATGGCACAACGCGGACAGCTACCTGGCAAACTTGGAGAGAAAGAATTGATCAACTTACTCGAAAGTGTGAACCAACAGACGCAAAAGAGGACGACAGTCAAAGTTAATATAATTTTGTAATACAATCGTGCATTTAACAAACCGTATGGTAGAAATTAACAAAATCAAAATTTCATATTTCAGTTTGATAGAAGAAGAGCGGCAATGGATTTCGACGATGATATGGACTTGTAGCACGTGTACAAATTCAAGATCATTTAAATTAGATATTGCTCATGGTTCACATTTGCAGTAAGTTACAATATCCATTACTTTTTGCTTAGTTATGTTATTTTTATGCTGTATTGAAATAAATAAAAAAACTACTAATGCCAATGGAGCAACGTTCACTCATATTGCAATTAAATATTGTATATATCTGTAGCGGTAACCTAAATGAAACAGGTTCCTGAAACGGATTGTCATTCACTTCATACTCCTTCGCTCATAATCTTCCATTTTTTCAACCAACCTCTTATGAAACAAAATTATACATCGGATCAGAGTTGAAATCGAATTCGGGACCCACAGAGTGGTCCCGACCACTCTTATAAATTATAGAGCTACGCATCACTTCTCTATAATAGTAATAATAATAATAATAATGATATATCTGGAGAAATATTTACTTTTAGATCTCTTTTTTTTATACATATAAATACATTCAGCAAACACACAATTATTTTTCATCCTAAAACAAAAATCACACGCACACTTGCAATCTACACAGTACAATAAACAACAGTTCCGCGCAACTTGCATAATGCTAAATATTATCATTATTTTATCCATACATATACAAAAGCCAATGTTTAGTTTGACGTTTAATACGATTTTACAAACTACGTGAACACGCGTGTTTAATATACAAATTTTTGATATATATTACATTCTCTTTTTGTTAAAGCTGTGTTAAAAGACAAATTTTTTCCGAGTGTGTACGTATTTGCTTAACTCGGTAGGTCGTATTGTCTCGAGGGATACACATAATTTTTTTTTATATATACACACACAACACGTAAAAGAAATCAGCATCGTGTGTACGAAGTGGATCGAAAATAAAATATATGGAATGTCGAAAATATACAATATGACGTATTGTATAAAAATTCTCGCAATCTTAAAACTGCTTTGGCAAATTTTTGTTAAGAACATATAGATACAATCATAAGCACTTATATACACTATACATAATGAAAAATGTCTCTCGGAATACTATATATCTATTAATAGCACGTATTCTTAATCATTTTTCATATGATACGCCCCAGTATTCTCTGAAAGAAATATAAGATGGCCATGTATACACGTATTCTTATGTAAAAATGAGTTTCGAGTGAAATAAAAAGACGTACCATCCTCGTCGTCGTTCGCGTCCAATAAATCTGGACAACAAATGCCGTAACATATTAACGACAGAAATCCAAACGGCAATCCAAGCAGTACCATCATCAAAATAGGATTGCCCTTCCACATTGAAGTCAGATTGGTTTTCATTTCGAACCATTTTCTATAACTACGTACTAGCCAACTGTTCCCACCGTATCTCTGAAAATGTATAAATTCTTATTATATTTAATGTATTCTTTTAGTAGAGCGAACACGTGGAAAATAAAAGATGCGAAAGTTGTGTTAAATGCTGCACCGGAGCACTCTCGTTGCGAATCTGCTCTAGGAACAATTCTATCACGTATGGAGTCAGCTTCTCTGTTTCATCGTCAGGAATATGATGGTGATTGGTAGTTGTGTTTATCACAAGCAAGCTCGGTATAGGTAGTGTCATCATCGCTATGCTGTTGACTAGATTGGGACTGCCTATCCAACCGAACTGAAAATGACTGAATAGTTGACGATGATTTAATTTCAACTCTTCCATCAAAATGCTGTCTAATAAATGTAAACAACGTACTCGTGATACTTATTTCGTTTATTCTTGATCACAGATTCAACCATATCTTTGAATTCCAGCATATCAGGCGCGACTTCTTCCAGTTGATTTTCCTCCACTACTGCTAAAACGAGATTCTTATTTGTTAAGAACAATTGATTTATGTTTCCTCTCGTTACTTTCGGGAACGTTGGAAAACGTTCCGCGTTCACCCACTTATAAAGCGTCTCGTTTACTTGTTCCATGTCGCTCAAGTTGTGTCCTACAATTCCTATATTGAATTAACATTGACACGACGCGGCTAATAATACGTGTCCCTTTTTCTTTCGATTGACTCACCGGTGAAATTATAATGCAAATTTTCCTTATATACGAATAATGCCGGAACATTATCTACCGGCGCATGCTTGTTCACGACGCTCGGATGAGATTGATAGAAAAATGCATGCGCTTGAAATATATTCGCAGTCTTATGATAGAGTTCCTGCATTTCATTAAACGCAGATACGTGAATTACAATTTCGAGCTATCTTCACAATATATGTTACGAACGTGCGAAAAGAGTTTTACCCATAAGAATCCAGATCTCTCGCCTACGTATAAGAAATAGAGATCGCGTTCCTTCTTTATGGCGTCGAAACTCTGCGTTTTCGTTATTTCCTGTACAGGAGGACCGCTTAATCTCAAAGCGAATTTTACTATCTCCTCTCTGGTTCGATCGCCTTCGTATACATATTTCTGATCACCCTTTAAACTGCGGGAAGAACCAAAAAACGTTATCGTACCAGTATTGCACGGTGCAGCTGTAGTGCCAACGACTCTTCTACTTACAATAGAATAGTGGGAAATCCTTTAATTTTGAACGCACTCGTTATGCTGGTAAATCTAGTGCAGTCCACTCGTCCCACTCGTACGGACGTTGCGTGCAAGTTTTGAGCGACATGAGACCAGATCGGTTCCAATCTTTTGCAGTGAGCGCACCATGGTGCGTACATCTGTGGAAAACAAAAAGAAACGAAAATAGTTGTACCTCCTAAATGACGTAATGACGTTTTTGCGAGAGCATTAAGCTTACCATAACTAGCCACTGGCCATCTTGGTGCGCATCCAGAAATCTGCAGAGAAATACGTATTGAGTAACACATCGAAATAATTGGAGCAGTGGAGCAGTGATATCTCTTACCTATCGCTCAGCTCGAGTACGCGCGACCCTGCCGTATGCGTCAAAACCGCTGAAAAAAAAAACTAAAATGTAATTAAACGATAAAGGAGCTCGAGTAAGAGATATACTCTTTCGCTGGGATAGCATGACGGTGTCGTGTCGTTTCGAATCAAATTGAGAAACTTATTGGATTTTATCATGAATACATGTGCAATAGTTGATCATTTTACTATAGATAAAAAAAATGTATCGCAAACTCCGAGAGAGCGCAAACAAATTAAATCAAATTAAATTTCAAACTCTATAATATAATTCGCCGATATAATTCGATTATACTTGGAGTACGGGAGACTCATGGTAATCGAATTAAACGATTTATCAAGCGAATCGTCCGTTATCGATCAGCCGATAGGCGAAATTACGAATTACGACGCGTAAAAGCGACCGGGTCAAGGGTCGCGTGATGTATCTCGCCCGATGCAACGCGACGGAAGCGAGGAAAGCGGTTCCGGCGCGGTAAGTCGACGGGCCCCGGTCGCTTACCGTAGAGAAGCGCGACGAAAGAGACCCGCGTCAGGGAAACCATTCCGTTCGTCGAGTCGAGACGTCGGGGAACGAAGATCGGGCTCCTTCATCTGATCGCGCGGCAACACAGGCGTGCCGAACGAGACTGCATAATCGCTGACGCTCGCTAACAGACGTTGTGACGCCTCGCCGTCCCTTTAACTCGTCACGCGGAACGATCGGGTGCGGGTGCACGCCGCGTCCATCTTCCGTCCCATCTTCCCGACTGTCGCGCGCGACGCGCCTCGGTCTCGGCCTCGGCGCGCGGTTCGGCTCCGTCGCACCCATCGTTAATTCCGCTACTGATCAGCCGTCCCCCCTTTTACCCACCACTTCTCTCGCACTTTCCGCTTTTAACTTTTAAAATAGGACGAGGATATGTACTCGAGCCTTGGGAAAAGAAGGAAGAGGAGTTATCACATACATACAACTGCAGGGAAGGTGCAAATAAAGGGAAAAAATGACTCGAATCCCTCTAATTTCAGTCATTATAACTAAACGATATAAATTATAGATAAATGATTATGTTGAGTATACAAATTATGTAGGGTAAAACGCGACGCGACGTTCTCTTGTTGTGTATAATTTTATTAATAAAAATCTTGTAATACACATATCATTGGTATAAAACATTCACATGATTTTCAAAACAAAAAATATATGTATAGAGAAGGAATATAGTAGCCGAGTGTAATATATTCCTTCGCGATAGAGCGCAGCTATCTTTACATTCCATAGGTGTAACAAGTATTTTGTACATTTGTAACGAACGTAGCGGCAACACTTAACTAAGTGATTTATCATTAGATGTCTGTCAGACGCGTCGCGCACTCTTCGTATAATGTACAAAAAGAATCAATGGAACTGATCTGACTACGTCCAACATTACACTCATACGTAGGACCCAACGGCGACTTCTCTCTCGTTTCTTGTCGACGATCCACATATGTCTAGGTCCGTCGTTTTCCTCGCGCTCGTTGCCGATCCTTCGAGGCCTACGCGCACAGATCTCGTGAGAATACGTGCTATAATCACAATGTCGCCAAACGTGACGCGAACGTTTATGGCACTCTTATTCTACTTAGCATTCTCTTTCCGTACGTGTATATGTCATGAATATGTTACAATAAAAAGTTGCTCGGCCTGACCGGCCGCGATCGAAAAACATTTGTTTGAGCGAACGTGACTGATGGTGATGATCTTTCTTCGATAACGATTTAGTAAATTTTCCCATTCTGTGGCCAACACGGGATTAACACGCATCGGAATCTTGCCGCCACTTTTGTACCGCTTCTCGGCGTGCATCGGGTACTAACGATGATCGCATACCACCCAATACATTGCTGGTCGCTTCGGTGGCCAGAATAATTGGTTTCACGACTGTCGGTGGAATTTGTCGCAGTACACCACCGACCGCACCGACCGTGCCCTTGTGCTCGTGTTCTTCACTAGCCACGCGAACCAGTTGAGTCGCAGTCTCGCCTAAGCCCTGAATAAATATTACAGATATGAGATTAGGATTTCTTTTAATTATTATTTAATTATATTATTAAAGATTAGGATTTCTTTTCTCTAGAAACAGAGAAGAGGCAAGAGGCAGCGAGCAAGAGAAAATAAAGAAAATAGAGAGCCTGTGGAGGATAAGAAGTTTAGAACAACGTCGAAAAAAGTTGATTGATGATCCGGTAACAGCAGCAGCTATAACCGTTATAACCCTAAAGAAAACTGTATAAAGATAAATAATACAAGTTAAAATTATTTATTATTTTTCAACGATTATTAAAGATATAAAACATAAATACTTTACTTAATATAATATATCTCTTATTACTTACAAGGGAACCTCGCAAACCCGAAAATTCGTTTTTGGGCCGCAACTAAAAATTTCTAAATTCATCTATTTACCCCGTTCCCCCTATTTGTGTGTAGTTTCATCAAAATCAGAGAATTTTCGAGTTTTCGAGGTTTCCTTGTTAGTATATAATATAATTTGTCATGTATTTGTCGTATTCACCTCTTTAACTAATGTGTAAGCATTAGCCACCCCCTCTCGAATATCCAGTGGCTGATTATATCTTTTTCGACGACCCTTCTGTCCTCTGATCTTGCATCTCACACTGGGGCCAGGACTAACTATGTCGTACGCAGTCTCGGCCGTGGTCTGTAATGCCTGCACGATCCTACACGTCAATTCTAACGCAGCCATTGCGGTACACGTTGTAAAACTATTTGCTCCGCGTTGTAATCCACGGACAATTCTCCCGTCTCTCTGATACTGTTCGATTGGTAACCAAAATAGATCACGTATCCCTTGAACTACAACAATGCAATCAAATATCATGTTCAAGTGTATAATTTTTTAGTTAGGAAAGGAAAACTGTGACTCAGAACTAGCACGCAAAAGATGTACGGTACAATAAATACTTGTAAAAATAACAATAGTTATTTAATTTACGAGCGAATCAAATCATGTACTCACACAGCTGTACTACAGAGTACATCGGTCCCACGCCACCAAGTAAACTTGGGAGTTGATTCTTCTTGATATCCTGCAACCATTCCGAAACTAGATATGTAAAAAGTTTGTCATAACCCAATAATCCGTGCCTGTACGACATTCTCTTCAGTCTTAATTCAGAGCAATTTAGTTCCGCCAAGCCCATTAGCAGGCCCGCCAACGGTCCATGAGTGAAATCCACGCGTTTCCCATGATAATCCAGTCTGATGAGAACTTCTGGGCCGAATACAATGTTTCTAAAGACAATTTTAAATCGTTAGTACTCAACGTTGCACGTTCCATTCAATGAAATAATAAAAATTTCAATCACGCACCTAAAGTATATCGGTTGACTATCATCGTGGACCTGGTGGACAGTCTTTGTTTTAGTCTTGTTCTCCCTGAATGTCAGCTCGTCTTCCAAGAGTATCAACAGATTCTGATCAATGATATTATTCTGCGACATATTCATCATCGTGTCATTCGTCAACGCATCATCATTCACGCTCATAATGGGCGGATGATGCGTGGGTGTTCCTTGTTTCGATACGGGGGTGGATTGCGAGCTATTAGGTGTGCTAGAGCTTTCTTGGCTTCGCTTCGATCCACCGCCTAGTTCGTTAAAAAATTGTATTAAGAACAGTAGGCTATCTTGGTCTATGTTCAGTCGCAGTGGCAGTAGACTAAGTTTCAAACAACATTCTTGGGCACTTAATCTGGGATCCGGCCTTACGTGAACTGCCTTCATGGTAAACATAATAGAGTGAGACTGCCTTGGCCTCGCTTCGCTGCTGTATTGATAAAGGAATTTGTTTATGTGCGACGATGCCAGTCTATCTCTTACTTCAATCTCGTGCACCAGTAGCACCTGCCTGGACGCTTCCCGGGTGTTCTCCGGATAGACCTCGTGCTGGAAGCGAACCTTGCTCAATTGCAGTTCCATTAGCACGTCGTGCCGTCGACCCGGGCCACTTAGTGTGTGCCAATCGATCAACGCGTCGTTGCTTCTCGTTGCACGCGGCGAATTCGGCACGCTGCCAAAGTGCACCTCGTTCGGACTAGACTTGTTGAAACCTACAGCACCTATAGCCGATCTACTTCTATTGGATAGAAAAGAAAAAGAGAGAATATAATATATATATATCTATATACTTATGAAGTTGTTTTGATAATTTAACTTTAAAACTTTGGACCTCGTACCTTCCATGCGTCATATTACTGCGAACGTTGTCATTGATGGTCACGTGCTTAGCAGACTGCGGTTGAGAACCATCGAAATCATTGCCACCGTACATATGCCATATCAATGTCATCTCGCAGAGGGTGTATTTCAATACAGGTGCAGGATAGTTTGGTGGAGTCTGCAATAGATCGGTTTTGCCGACCGGCACGGAAAAGTGATTATCCACTATTCTTAATGGTTCTTGGCACAGCGACCGAACCTCAGGTACTCCATAGCGCGGTATTATTCCTGTACCAGCTTCCTCTCCCAAGATGCAAAATTCATCGTCGTCGTCGTCATCTTCTACACCGCATGCGATCGTTTTACCGCATTCTTGCGAACTCTTTTGCGTCTCTGCCTCTCGCGTAGCGGCACAGGAATCATCAGGAAAGAAAAATTCAACCCGATTTTCTGTCATTGGTATCTTCTCGCTTTCGTTGCCACTCTGAGTTGTCGTTCCCTTCACAGTCTCCTCCAACGCATCCTCCATTAAACTATAGACTCGCTCAACTTGACTCCTGCTAAGAGTGTTGATGCTCTCGACGCCCAGAAGATTTTCCTCGTATCTCGTAGACGTTGGTGGCACAGTGGGAATACTCTCGGTGCTGCTGCTGTTTATCACGCTATTCGGCTGTTGCAAATCGCCATCGTTGGCGATGTAAGTCAGTAGTTGCATGAGAGCGCGACCCGAGTCCGAGCATGTGCGTACGTGCAACACATTGTTGCTCGCCCGGAGATCGACTCGCGGCACACCGCCGTACATCCTCTCGTTCAGGCGTAGCGACAACTCGAACAGGCCGAAATTCATCACGCACACGTAATTCCGTTTTAGATCCACCGACTTTTCGCGCAGCTTGTCCGATATGAAGAGCGCGACATCCTCCGCGATAAAACGCAATGTTGACGTATTAGTCTGCGCCGTAATGTTGCTCGACACGCTGAAATTACCGAGGGTCACAACAGACCTTAGCGGCAGGTGAAGCGGTCTATAGTCGATCGCGCAATCCCACAAGTGCAGATGCAGCTCAGTCAGAACACCCGGCGGTGAATAACCGGCGACAGGATGATCCGCTACATCCAGACAATCCATCAATTCTGTGAACCACGAAGTAGCGGCGGAACACATTCGGTGCCTTAATGTAGCATTGCTTATACCTATCGCAACCCGGAAAGTCTTTATACGATGCGTCTGATGGGCCGCTTGTATCCTCACCGCGACTGTCACCATGTCCTTGTCGTTAGGATTCGCTGTTATATTGCTACCGGATCCGCTACGATATATCGTTCTCTCGCAATATCGTGGCCTAACGCTATTGATACATCTCAATGGCGGTGTCCGCGACGGGCTTGTCGTCAAACCGCAGTGATCCAGCGATACGCTCCTCATCATAGCGCAAGCGTAGCTCAGATTAGCATTCCCCTTGTATGCCGTCACGGAAAATATCGTAGCATCCTCTAGTCGTATGATTAATTCTCCTTGTTGCCCGGGTATAACGTTGCGCAAAGAATCGCGCACGGGAGTGTACATAGACAGAAGACCCTGATTGATGCTTAGAGTCATTGCCAACTTGCTCTGTGCTTTTTTCGATGACATTCTTTGTGCCTCTTTGTGACTCTTCTCGTTCGTTGTAGAATGGAATATACCTCCCTCGTCTGAGTCGGAGTCGGAATTATACTGGATCCCACTTTTGCACATGCTGAATCTGTAAATGATACACATTTAATGTCTGAGAATTCTACGAAACTCTACAAACTTCTTCTAAATATTTTAGGGTACTACTTAGGATAAGTGGATTCCTGTAAGAGAGTAGATGCTAGGTCGAGGCCAATGTGATTTTCCAGATGAGTGGTGTATTTGGGCCTGGGTGCCGACGGCTCCCATAGGAACAAATCGGTATTGAATCGATTGTAGAGCTGTTCATAAATGCGTTTAGACGGTATCTGGACGGAAGCACAAGGTAAATTGATTTCCAGCTGTAGTCTAGAACCGTGTATGCCTTCTTCGATAAATTCCAACATTTCTTGTCGATTTCCAGGTATAATTAGTTCTTCACCGTCGCTATTAGAATGTTAAACAATTTTTTTTTAATTATAAATCAATAAAAATTTATTTAAGAATATTTGAAAAAGCGTGTCGCTGACCTTTGTTCGTTTTTCTGACCGTGTTCGTGAGATTTCGAGTGGAGCGTGTCGGATTCGCGCATGATTCGTCTAGAGGTGAACGGGGAAGGCGCATGTTTCGGAGTTTTCTCCAAGGTATCATCTAAAATCCGTTTATCGTTCTCTACTTCTTCTTCAGAACTATCCTCCAATGGACCACCGAGACGTTCTGGATACACAATGACCACTACTCTCGCCCAACCAAGATCATCGTTGACTTGCTGATACGTCGCAGTATCATTCTTCTCGTCAGCTGTAGCTAAACCGATTTCGATTGGCGCATCGCCCTCGGTTTCTATGTACAACAACGATAGCCGCCGACATTGCAGTTCGTGCCTAGCTATATAATGAGATCGGCTATCCATAGTAGAGTGAACTTGTGCATCTGTCATCTGTACTATCATATAGTCAGATCTCACAGATCTTTTCCACCACGGCGCACGACTCATATCGTGTAGTGGTCTTAAATCTGGTACAGGAAATCTATATAAAAAATAATATATATTATACAAATCAGAATTATATATATGTATGTAAATATGTATGTATATGAAATATTATTTTGTTTGATGTAGTACCTCAGTTTGATCGTACATGACGACGAAGAGATTTTGACGTCTACTCTAGAATCTGGCAGTGTTGCACTGTCCACAGCTTGATCAAATAATGTCTGTTGATTCTGAAAGATATATCATGGCTTTTAATAGTATTCTATCAATTGAAATAGGGCTATAGAAAAATGTCACAAATATAAAAAAAAAAAAAAAAAAAAAAATCTTTACAGATTTGTTAATTACACTTACAGCATCTCTAGCATTTATTACAGGATTGCAAGTACATATTGGCTGTGGATTAAGAATAGCAGATATTCTATCTACAATAGTAATGTCTACTTCGCCTCTGCAGGGTTCCATTTGAATGCTGGAAAGTGAAAATAGCATTAAAATATTAACAAATTTAATTTGTAATTTATTATGAATTGATAAAATTGATTAATACTATTTTATTAATTTCAAATAATCCACGAGCAAGAATATGTATAGAAATATTTAAATAATTATTGTTACATTGTTTAATTTAAAGATAAATATTTACTCAAACTCTGTGCGTGGATGTGCAAATTTCGTCATGTGAGTATGTCGAACAGCCTTTTGGGTATATTTAAATCTCATCCTAAAATCAGTTTTGTTGGAAAACCCAATATTAGTTGTGTTCTCTTTCGTGAACGCTAATAGCTCGATGAATTCCATCGATGGTGTTCTATACGAGCTAGGGTTGTTGGAGTCAACCAAACATTCTACAACTTCCAAACTAGCTAAAGTCAAGCTTCCTGATATCGCAGAGTATTGATTAGTTGTCTTTTCACTGCCCTCGACCACTAATGGCGCAGCTAGTAATCTATAATCAATCGGAACTTTTAGTTAACAGTCTAGAACAGTCTACTAGGATTAATCTATCATTTATACTAATATACCTAATATGACTAAGTCGACAAGCCTCTGTAAGTGATTTTGACGCTGTATCAAAATCTTTACTTCCATAGCCACCCATAGCAAACGTTCCTACGTGCCTGAAAAATTCCTTCGCTGCGTTTCTCATCTGTCTTACACTGCTAGAAGTTAGACCGAGTTGTTCCACGCATGGCGTTAGTATATCTTCGTGCAACAGAATTAGAGCGACGGAAGACACCCTTATGTGAAACTGGGTAGTCTCAGCGGACGTGTCGTTGTCTATGTTATGTCTGTGTCTATTATGTCTCGGCAAATTCGTTGCCGAACTTTTCGAACTAATGCTGCTGGTCGATATGCTGCCCTCCATACTGAAATTATTGCTCGTGATCGAATCACACATCGACGAAGATCCCGGCAATTTCATTGGTAGGAATTCATCCTCGTTGTCAGATTCGTCCACAGATCCAGTAGACCATCCTTGAGCATATCGTAAATCCTGTAATAAATAAAATATCTTTACATTACAGAAATGCATCGAAGCATTAACAAATTTTCGTACCGTAGTCTTCAAATCTTGCATAGGATGTGTTTGATGGATAAGCTCGCGTTCTATACGATTAAAATCACTGCTAGCCATAGGTTTTTCCACATATCTTCTCGGAACAACATTACTAACGTCTTCTAGATCTGGAGATGCTAGGCCATGCACTAATTCTAATAAGACATGAAGCTGCCTAGGACTCAGGAACAAAGTAAGTGCTCCCAGAGTAATTTCCAGTTCTACCTAAAATTTATATCATTTTTTCATTTTAAAAGAAAATAAATACCTGGATTATAGGAAGAAAAGATATATTATTTTAGGTATAAATACTACGGTGAAAGCGCGTGCTCCTACCAAAGATGGCACCGCACTACGTAACCGCGTTTTCTCGCGAGCACTCGACCGCACCGACTTAAGTATATACACAACGTCGACAACAATATTCATTGCCCCGATCGACGCTCCCACCGACGATCTCATCGGACGATAAGAGCTAGACGGGCATATACATGACTCATACTCCACACATCCAAACATATACTCCTCTCCATCATCCACGATCGACATCGACATACGTACCCCCAAAATTCATAAAAGTTCATCTCACCTTTGGTCCCGATATTCCTTCGCCTTGTTTCATTTTTAATCTCACTTCTTGTCTACCTGCCAGCTTAGCAAACATGATGGGATTTGATTCGTTCGAGTTGTTAACAGCATTTCCTTCTGGAGGAGTATGCATAATGCTCTGCGTAGGAGACATTTGTGCGGAGATAAACAGACTGTCCGAGTTCTGTTGTTATAGAAAGAAAAGAGGCAACGTGTGAAACGTATATCCTTTCTATTGCCATATCAGTTGAAACCCAGATGTTTACACTTACCTTAGAATCGGGAGTAGAGCACGTGCTAGCCAACATACTTCTAGAAAACGTTCTTGCGCGCGAGGGAAATTCGTCGGTATGAAAAGTCACTCCCTCCATGTAAAATCGCTTAGTGGAGAACGCCGAAATAATGTAACCCTTCGCACATTCGTCGGGATCTAGAGACGTATTACTGGGATCTAATCCAGCTTCGTCAGAATATTCAAGATTTTGTATCGACACTTCGATCGCTACTCCCGTGGAAGAATTCAACGGTACGTGTTCCAAACGTATCACAGTATCGATAAATCTCACTTTGACCCGAGACAAGACTGAAATACACAAAACGATAAAGAATTCAGTTTTTTTATTTATTTATTTATTTAAAAGTAAAAGCGTACAATGTAAACTAAGTGTCTTACTTGAATCTATAGTCTGCGCAAACAGTTCCACCGCCTCTAAGGGCTGAGCATTTCCCACATTGGCCGCGTCTTGTTGCAGACACTCCTGAGCGAGTTGCATACTGGACGTCATTGAGCTCCACATAGACTCGAACATCGATGTCCCAGTTTCGATTCTTTGTCGCGGTTGTACCGTGAGTCTGAGACCCTTGACTTCCACGTAACTCGCTTGACTAAGTAACGCCGACCACGGTATACTAATAGATATCTCCATTATAAAACCGTCGACGAAGTCCAGCGGGAGATGTTGTTGCTCCCCCATCTCGTTGAGCGCCTGTCAAAGATTAACGTTTATTATTATTATTTTTTTACAGAAATATTTCTCGATTACAAGTGCTATACAATTAAAAGAAGAATCATATTCAAATAAGTGGAACAGCCATTGTGTAGAATGCAAATAAGAAAAATCGGCGCTCTCATTCCCCGAGTAAAGACGTGTTCGATCGCATTAGGAAATATCGGAAGAAATAGAGTCTCTGTATAAATTAGCATTTATTAACATTCAAAATGACTCGCACTATGACACTGTGTTTAATTAATACACGCACAGAGGTTGTAACCAACTGCGTTCAACGATTTATTATGCTCGCTACAATAGTTACGGCGTTATTGCTTAGATATATCTATCAACAAGAAAAGAAATCTACGTGTAAAAATTTTTGCATTAAAAAAAATAGAAGATAAAAAAAAAGTGAGAGTATTTGTTAAAAATATAATAGAAGAATATAGAATATAGAAATCAAAATTAATAAATGTATTACGTCGACATGTGATATTTATTAATCTTTTTTATTAGTCATGTATATTTATCACATTTAATTCATGCGTACATATATATTACTTATGTGCGCACGTACACTACACACACACGCACACAGAGTTACGTCGTTGTTTTCTGGATTAACCATTATAAACTAATCTATTCTCATTTTCTGTCATATTTGATATGTATTATTCATGTATTATTCACCGTTGCAAAATATATAAAAAAATCGCGCGTAATCGTCCCATGATTAAACACGCGACGTTTGCAGGGCATTTAAATATTAAAACCACGATCAGCTGTTTGAGTGTAACTCGAACACGAGATATTCGCAGCGCGACGTAAATACATGTATGTATTAGTATCATCGGTGTCGCGCGTGACGGGAATGTGCGCGTTATACTTATTGAGTCAGCGATGCGATCTTATCTTTCTGGAGTTTTAGCCGAGGAAGGAAGAGAGAGAGAGAGACAAAGAAAAGCAAAGCAGACGTATGTACCTGCACGTCGAGGCTGACGTTGACGACCCGTCCCGTGCCATTGTACAGATCGACGGTCAACTGATCCAGCGTGAGCTCCTCGGAGAATTGGCCGAGGTAACGCTGCAGCAGGTACCTGCACGCCCGCTTCTTGATGTCCGCCGACCATCCGAACCAGGACATCTTGCTCATCTCGCTCCCGATCGCCGGAGCGCGCGCGTTTCTCACGCGTGACGCGCGATCCTCTACTCAGTCTACTCTATCCCGAGTCCCGAGGAGTGTTCCGGCGTGTCGCGTCCGTAACGGGGTATCATCTCGTCGCGCCAGGCATACCCCTCGGGCGTCGGGCGTCCGGAACGTATATATCCGCGCTCTCCGACCGTGTTGTTTCAACTTCAGCAGCGTGGCGCAAGGTCCGCGCGAGTGAATCTCGATCGCATCCCCCTGACACGCGCACCGCCCGCGTCCATGATGCCGCGACCCGCGACGCGACACGCGACACAACGCGCAATAGCACGCCTGGTCGAGATCCGGTCTCCGCGATCGATCGAGGCTTGATCTGTGCTAAAGATCTGAATTCTGAGATCGCCCCGCTTCTCTCGATCGGACGATTCCTCGGGCCTCGGGCCTCGGGCCTCGATGTTTCCGTCGCACACCAGGCGTCGCGATGTTCCTCCCCCTCAAGCCTCCTTGCTCCTCCTCTTCCTCTTCCTTCCTTTCGTTCGTGCTCGTTCGTTCTTATTTGATAGCCGTCCTCCTATGAGAACGTAGCGCAGCGTAGTATATTGTAGTTATGTAGTACACACATACCAGACGGAAAATGCATCAAGTTGCAGCTAGTTCACTGACATATATACGGTGAGCTAGTTGCAGCGATTTTTCCCGACCTCCGAGCTCCGAGTCCGAGTGCACGCGTCGCGTCTCGCGTCTAGATACCGTCGTGCGTCGTGATCGTTGGGTGAAAAAATTCAACATTCAATATTACGTGCTCCTTTACTCCACCTGCGTCGAGGTGCTGCTTCCGATACAGGTGTTCGCGCACGTCGAGCACACGTGCGTCTAATTATGCTGATCGGATTATTTAACCTTTACCATCCTGCGCGTGGATGCCAACGTTTTTTTTTTTTTAAATGTAATAATTTTTCGGAGAAAATACGTGCTCGCAGAGATCATTATAATCTATTGATGCAAGAATTTGTCCCATAGAAAGTGCGTAGGCGCTGATCGGTATGAAAAATGGAGTTCCTGCCTCAAGTCTTTGTCTGCATGCTTTATGTTTTCCAGTTGTTCTACAAAGACTTATTTATCAGACCAAATATATTTCATTATATTCGTGAGTTTCCTTAATTTTCTTTTCGAGATCAAGTTTGCCTTCGAAATTTGTTTGCTCAATTATTAATTATTAAGTACATAAAATCACATAAATTTCATTTTATGTACTTATATATATATATATCATATGCGTACATACACGATTAGAAGCGGCTGCTAGTGCTTGCTCTACTGCGCATGCGTAGTATCTCTCAGCTGTGCATTGACATTCGTCGCTGACGTCACGCCGTGACCGCGGCGGCGCCGGCGGCGGCGGCGGAGATCAGCAGAGCGTCTGCGCTCACGTCCACGGATCACGGATTATTTTGACAAGCGCGAGTACGCTACGCTCTCGCCGCCGACTCGAGGGATCTGTCAATAGTGTCAATAAGGCAGACGGGATCCATGGATTTCGGCTTTCATCGTAATCGCGTATGATTTCGTCGGTACGTTGGACCGTGAGACCGTGAGATAGTCTCGTTCGATCGTCCCGTACGTAAGACCTGGAGGTAATGGCACTGTCAAATATCTTGCTGCTCAGCCAAATAGCGGGCTACGTCGTAGCCCTTATCCTGTCGCTCTGCATCATCGTGCCTATGAGTCTGCATCAAGATGAGTTTAGGTAAGGTCCCAGGATTGGGAAAGAAGTTACCTTTTTAAAGTAACTTTTTCAAAGTCGCTCGTTACCAATTTAAAAAAATAACCCGGTCCCATTATCGTTATTAATTTTGAAAAGTAACTCCGTTACCGTTATCGTTACTATTTTCGTTACTTTATTTAATTTAAACGAAAAACTAAATTTAACCAAGTCCAACCGTACGTCTATTTGTTGAAGATAAGTTAAAGATAGAAAGTTACGATTTTAATGGTTTAAAAAAAATGAACTTATTAAATTTTACTAAAATTCTTTATTAACTTTCAATAGGTGCTGATCCGTAGTCCGTAGATCAGCTTTATTAACCCTAGCTAGCCACACTTATTTTCGAATCCTTAATTCGCCGTACTCCAGTCCATGAGACTGCTTTGTCGCATTGTCATTTTCATTCTACGTAATATTTTCAAGCTTGTACTGTAGAAAAATTGGTAATACAGACTTTGAATAAGACGTTTATGATAATATCAGATCAAGAAAATTATTTGAATTTAAACTGAACTTATTGGAAACTAGAAAATTATGTTGATATGTGAAAATTAGAAAACTGAAAAACGTTGAGCGGTCCACTGGATCGGAGTGTGCCGAGCTAGGGTTAACTTTTAGTAGATGCTCCATCGTATCATTGAGAAGACATATCGAGAACACATTCTTTGTTTTGTTAATATGGAACTTCCAACGCTGAATAAGCGCTCTAACAAAGCACTACTTGGAATAATAAAGAGTTTATTGCTCATTGGGAGACTTTCTTTGGATCTGACATTTAATAGATCTCGAAAAATCTGGAAAAAAAGTGACTTCTAACGGTAACACGTTACTTCCCAACTATGACAAGACCGCATTCAACATTGTGATAATCATGACGTTCTCTGTTACGCCCTACGAAGCTTATTTTGTTTCCTTCATTTTCCAGGGGACACTGTCTTTTGTTTTCGACCGGTGTCTGGCAGGAGTCGGATGGCCAGATTGTGGTAAACTGGGCGTCGCAGGCGTACTGTAATTACACAATATTCGTAGGTCTGATCCTCCTCGTAACGTCGTCGATACAGATCTACCGGTTGTCCCTGTTCATGTATCGTAGCGAGGACAGCTCGTTTCTCTCTGCGTTTGTGGACGTTGTGACTTCCGTCATTCTCACCACCGTCACCTTGATCGCGGCGATTATCGTAACTTTAGGTTTCATGACGTGGTGCCAATGTATGACCAAGAGGTTCCCGTCGTGCGAACTAGCGGCTGGAAATGATATTGACAAGGCTGACGGTATCGACACGTCAGGTTTCCATATCGAACTTGGCGCCGCCCAATTTGGCATTTGGAGTAGCCTGTCAATTTGGGTCGGTTTGTCGGTTTTCGCTGTCTTGAAACTGTTGAGGTACCATCAGTTAGAGAATATGAAAGTTTCCATGTATAGAGAAAGGCAAAGATTAATAGAAGCTACCACGAGCAATCAGCAGCAGGAGCCGAGTTAAAAAAGTTTTGATAGCCTAACATTTTGTTTCTCAGGGTAAGTTTGATAATAACATGTGCATAATAATACGTTGTGCTACGTTGTAAAGACGAACGAGATATATAAATTCTCAAAGAACATATATATTTGCGTGAATAGTTACATTATATACGAAATTTTTCGTTACCTTCAAAACGCACAGAGTCACTGCGAGCATTATATCGATGTAATGTGTACTATTCTGTGTTCAGAGCCAATCGATTTCACAAAAATAGTAGCAATCTTTTTATTGAGAGATCAACATACTGTAAAATATTTTTAGAACATCACAAATAATATTACAGTTCTTGTTTACAATTGAAGAAAAGTTCTTCGAAAGCCTCGGCATATATCGTTATTTAATCGGATTTTTCTAGGTTTAGGTATATAAGACTTGTATAAAGATCGTGTTAACAATGTATATATTACAATATAGTCAATATATTTCCAAGTATAATAAACAGATATAAGTATAAATATAGGAATATAATAAGTAAATTAAGTAATGGAAGTTAATAATCGCATCTTTTATATTTTCCTGATTCTATTATATATACATACATACATACGTATGCACAGTGAGAATTTTTTGTTATATTTTACTGTTAAATTTACTACAAACTTGGGACAACTTGGCAACCAAGGAATTTTTGAAATATACAAAAGACATTTTACAAACAACGCGCAACGTGATAAAAATTACCAAGCAGATTATTATTGAAAAATTCTTGAAATTTTCTAGATATATTTTAGTAAAATTAATTAAACATATTTTATATTTTGATGTAATAGATATTAATATTTTTTATTATGGTAGATATTAATCAGAATAACTCACATAGAATTCTTCGTACTACATTTTGTTCCACAACTACCATGATTTTGAGGGTGAATTCTAAGAGAAAATTCTCTCTCTGTGTACACACACTATATATATATGTATGTAATTTATAATAGATCCCAGATTATAAAAATTAAGAATATAAAATGAAAGATATTTGTTGTACGATGCTTACATTTTGTTATTTAATGCTCTTTAAGTATATCTATTATAAAGCGCGAGTATAATTTTGTATATAAATTACAATACAGAATACATATATCGAAGTTATCCTGATGCAGCCTGACGTTTTTTTTCTTTATTATTCTAACCTCTTTTTTTAACCTGGAAAATTGAGCGTATATAAAATTATTGTAACGTATCTCACGTGTTGAATCATATAAAATGTATTTAAGGTATGGAAATAGCATGCGGCAAACTGGATCAAGATACTTATGTGTTCATACTTTTTTGCACTCTCCGAGTGTGCTTCTACGGCTGCCTGGCGGACACTTTCTTGGGGGAACATCAATTATTATGAAAGGTGCAATGGCTGTTTGTACGCATTCCAATTGAAAGTTAGTTTCGTTTACACCTATTACCCCATCGGGCGCACACGGACCGCCTATTGTTCTAAGTGGATAGCATGTACCGTTATACGGTACCACGCCATCTTCCAAGCAAGGATTCTCCACGCAACGAGGAACCGCCTCGTCCTCAGGAAGAATGACATAATTTTTTGGCGGACAAGGACCTTGTCTATAGGCTTCGTGGCAGGAATTGTTCAACGGAAAGTACAAGAATCGAGATCTACAATCGCACACCCAGGAATCCTTCGCACCGTCTCCCGGGTAGAGAAGCATGTCTTTCGGGCAACTATCCGGTATTGATACGGGTAGACGTTCCGTTATCATCTGCAAGGATGATTATATAAGAAAAGAAAATTAGCTTCTTGTATAATCTTATATTAATATTTGTATTACCGTGGAGTTGCCACCGCTGACGTGGGAAGTTTCCTCATCAGTTGGAAATGATAAATCCTGACCCCATATCACATAGTTGTATGCGAAAAACATAAAACCGATGTACAAATACTTCATCCTCACTATTGGAGATCGAGTCGCTGAGAAAATTATATATTTATAAACGTGGTACAGATGGAGAAAATAGGAAAGACTTTTTAATATGTACGTGCGACACCGAGTATAAAGGTCAATTAAAGCTAGAATGTAATATGAACAAATATATCACTAGTAACTGGTTAGATAATAATGACAAGATAGTATAAACGTTAAACATTTCCATCTGCTTCCGAGCACTTTCAATGGCAAACTAAAAGAGAGATAAAACAGCGAGATATATATATATATATACACGCTCTAAAGAAACCGCCCATTATAATCTGAACAGTCATTAGTGATATAATTATGCACTAATAGCTACACTCTGGATCTAATTGATACTTTTAATGTTAAGATGAATGTTTTCCTTACAGTTCTTAGCAATACGCTGTCCTTTTCTGATAAAGAAAGAAAAAATAGGAATATCACACACGTGTTAATAACTAATAACCGAGAACTTGTGAACTTGAGGGAGATGTTCTCTAAGATTCTCTCGAATGCATACGCGCAATTACACTGAGCCGGTGTAACGGTGACTATGATGTTTCAAGGCTAACCACTGTCAAACAAAAGGAAATGAAAGAGTATACTGACCAGAGCGATAATCTTCACCAATGCATAAGCGTGTGTGTTGATCTTCGAGAAAGCCGCTTACGTATGTATATAGGAATTGAGAAGAGAAGGAAGAGAGAAATCGATTATAATTCTGACAAAATATGGTTTGCAACTGTAATTCGAGATGATTAAATCGCTCACAATAAGATGGTAAGGAGCAACGCTAAAACGCAAATTTTTTAAAAATATTGAAATGTTGAAAGGTTTCCTTATATATAATCATATATTTATAATACAAGAAACGTACTACAGAATTATTCGTTTAAAAATTCCATTTCATTATGTGCACCTAAAGAATTGTTCATAGAACCTATGAAATAACTCTCTTTGTATTCTGGCCAAGATTTGAATTCTTTAAAGAGTTCCAGAATTTGTATTGGCGTTAAGTCTCCAAATTGCGTATATATCGTATAATCTTTGGCTATTAGTCTAATTCCACAGTCTGGCACCCATTTTCTAGAGACAGACAGAACAATATAATGTAATTTGTAAAGTAAAGAGAGATATATATTTGAAATTATTTGTAAGAGAAAAATATTTGCTGGAGAAACCATATATAGATTTTTCATCATACTCACTCTAATGCGGGTATCACTCTGGTACGGCGTTTTTGCAGATGATGCTTCACAAAATAAGAAAATGTCACCCAATCTTTTCGTGACAATTCTGAGTAAAGGTCAGCTTTAGGCTCAAGTTTTATCACATAAATTTGTTCGTAATCTTGTTTTATCGATAGTGCATTATTCATAGATTGACGTTTCTTTTTTGGCCAAGATACATTATACGTAGATTGACGTTTCTTTTTTGGCCAAGGTATAAAAGCCTTTCTATTCAGTGTTCCCAGTAGTTCGCACGTAAACATTAATTTGAACATCACCTTTGTATAGGTGTATAATTTGTAATTACTGTTACTGGTACAGGTATTATATCTCTAAAACATAATTAAAACCAAATATTAATGATGTGTTTATCAAAAATACTCTTCCAAGATACTTAGAAAAAAAGAAAGACCGATATACTAACGTGCCACAGGGATGGAAGTATCGCGATGTAAAAAATAGGCCTTCCATGGTACATGAAACCGTTGCGAAAGACTAAACTGTGTATAATAAACGTAAATAAGTATTTACTATCTGTTGCACCTATTACTTGCATGTAAGTTTCATCTTCCCAATTTTTGCTTTCTATCGCTTTGAAACTATCTTGATATTGTCCGTCAGTAATTTTGTCATCATAAAACGCTCTTGTTATTCCAAAGAGATTGGAATGTTTAGAAGAGATTAGATTCAATTTTCCAGGATATTTTGCAGAGATCGTTTCCAGTACTTGGTGTAATTTTTGATTTCCTTCGTACATGTGAATCAGCGGTACGCCAGCTTTCAACAGTTCTCTCGTTAATATGCCAAAACCAGAATTCAATTCGGCAACGTAACACATGTTTCTCGAGAGATCATTTTTTATCAAAGAGACATACTTCGCGGCGGTATCTTTGTCAATCAGATGTAATATATTTGTATCCCCCTTTTTTAACGTGCACTTCATTGATTGAATAATATCAATTATATCTGGATTGACTTTCCGTATATAATTAATAATGTCCAACGTTTCTTTATCCTGCAATATAGATTGTATATATTTCAATTGCTTTTCTATGGTTTTCTTCTTCTTCTTCACTTTTGACAATCCTGTTTTTTCAATCAGCCCCTTCGTCTCCGCGGTATTAATAGCTTCTTTCTGATGTGCGGGTGAGCTGTCAGTGGTCAATGTTGAGCAATATGCACTTGCGATGTGCCTATTTCTTCTCGATAACCAGGAAGTTATAACCGGCAAAACGCTTTTGTGCAACATTTTATATCCGATCTGTACAAAAGAAAAATAGAGAGCAACCTTCGAGACCAGTGTGCAAATACAAAAGCAATCATGAAAACCTCTTGAACCTCTAATGTAACTTTCTTTTCTCTTTCAAGTAAGTTTCCTCAAATAATCTCACCGAATTTCTCAACAGACTGATAGATTTCTTTCGACGTTTCGTGTCTTCTTTCTAATCAAATTCACAGTCAAAATGCCTCTACACGTGTTACTGTTTATAAGCAAACTTAACCTAATCTAACCTAATCTCACTTTTTAGCGCATTAATATATGCTACACGGCGTTTTCTGCTCGTCATTCTGAGACAATTGTAAGTAATTAACAAATGTACAATGCGCATAAAGTAGATATATAAGCTACAAATTTCAAGTATCACATATATTGTATATTCTACAATTATAAATTCATAATATTAATCTTGCAGGTTATGTTTTTTTTTTTTTTTTAAAGCATGGGATAGTATTTTAATCCAGAACTTGTGGCAGTTTATATAATAATAATTATTATATCATATTTTATGTAGAGACAAAATATTTGAGCTATATAAAACTAGAATTTTTTATTTTGTCGCATCAGATTGTTATTAAATATTACTTTTTATAATTAGCTTTTACTGTGAATGATATATATACGTGTGTATGAAAGATGTATACTTTTTAGATATTATCTTTGGGTTTTTCCAGAAACGAGGATAGTTTGTCAGTGATATCACACATTATTGCCACTTCTACACGGAATCATAGAATGGCTCAAAGCGCTGCCTTGTTAACACGCATAGTGGCATCCTCTGTATCCGCCACGGTACAAGCCGGTAAAATAATTCGAGATGTTTTGAACAAAGGCGGATTAAATATTGTGGAAAAGGGCAAGAACGATTTGCAAACGGAGGCGGATCGTTGCGCCCAACGATGTATCATAACTTCGCTCAGTCGACAATTTCCAAACATCACGATTATCGGTGAGGAGGAACCGTCCAGCTGCGAGGTGCCTTCGGAATGGATCATCACAGAAGCGGATCAAGAGGTGTTGCAATTGAAACTGCCGGCTCACTTGGAGGATGTTAATCCTAAGGACGTGTGCGTCTGGGTAGACCCTCTAGATGGTACTGATGACTTAACGTGAACGTAAAAATCCTGCGTGATAAATATAAGGCACCCTCGCGCTTCTGTTTTGCTCGGAATGTACATTATTGCATATCACAAATATCTAAGAGTACAAGTCCAACTTTTATTTATCAAAGAATTTGCATTGCAGGTACGACGGAGTACACGCAAGGACTGGTGGAGCATGTTACGGTATTGGTCGGCGTGGCAATCGGCAAAACGGCAATCGGAGGCGTGATACATCAGCCTTATTACAAGAACGACGAAAGCGGCACGTTTATTGAGAACGGTCGTACATTATGGGGTATTGACGGCGCGGGATTCGGGGGATTTACGCCGAAGTCACCTCCGGAGGGGAGGAGGATAATCGCGACTACTCGGTAGCGAGCAATTTTAACATTTGTTAAATTGTACTTCGATAATTTATTCTGTTGAATATATCGTTTTGCTTGTTCCTCAGGTCACATTCCGACAGTATTGTCCAAAGCGCCATAAAATCGTTGGAACCTGACGAGGTGACACGCGTTGGTGGTGCTGGGCACAAGGTAATTGCACAAGCGACTATTCATGATTCTCGTTGATCAGATATGATTTTCGAATTGTTCGAAACATATTCTTCATTAATAAAATCTAAATATCGCGTGTCTATTCGCAGGTAATTCTTCTGTTAGAAGGAAAGGCTCACGCGTACGTGTTTGCTAGTCGCGGGTGCAAGAGATGGGACACTTGCGCGCCCGAAGCCATTCTTCATGCAATCGGTGGCGTTTTGACCGATCTTCATGGTGAACGCTATTCTTATAATCGGGAAACGACGTATGTAAATATGAGAGGGATACTGGCTACGGCGCCTGGCCAACCGCATCAGTGGTATTTAAGTCGTATACCTGATGAAGTAAAACAAAAGTTGCAATAGGTGACCTGCATAGTCAATAATTTTTAAATTGACATCGTCTAATGATATTTAATAATTTACTTAAATAAAAGAAAATTTTAATAATCCTCTAAGTATCATATAAACATTCCGTACAGTTATATATTTTTCGATACTTTGTTTTAACAAAATTCTGATTTATAAAGAAAAATGTGAAGGTGGCTGTTAATCTCGAAACAAGCTTGAAATAAAATTGTATAATACATACATAAAAAAGAATTTTAGGTAAATGAATTTATTATTTCACTCCTACTTTGTCAAAGCTTTTTTATTATATTTATCTTTTACAATGGTAAAAAATAATTCAGTTACGAAATTAATGTTATTACACTGAATTAAAAATATCGAAGCATAACATTTTACATAAGGAAAGACAGCATAAGGAAAGAAAGTCTAACAATATTATCAAATTCACGGTTCAAAGGGGCGTTAATAGATTAAATAAACGGCATGTAAGGCAATAAACGAAGAAAAATGTTCACGGTCAATACACTGATACACTATACAGCAACCGGTAAATTCCGGTTTTCCGTCAAGGTATTTAAGTAGAAGGGAGAGTAAAAGGCTCTGTAAGAAGTCTCGGCAAGTTAGTGCGCGACTACGCGTCGCGCATCATCCAGCTTAGTAAATCGGTATATATTCCGATTGGATCTTTGCTTGTCTCGCTATTAAACAGACTGGTTGTCCTTCAGAAATCGTGTGTATATTAAAAGAGTGAGAAAGATAAAGGAACGAAAAAAAGCGAGAGATCAAATTCAAAGAGCTGACGCAAGAGACAGAAATTCGAAGAAGATAAGGAGACTTATTAAGAAAACAATTTCGAGACGGCAATTCAGTAGAAATGGCAAAACATTTTCTATTCGCAAAATTGTTTCTCTTGACGATATTTCTCGTAAATATTTGTGAGAATTATGCCGCTTATCAGCCTCCACCGGCTACAGTGCAGCCACTTCATCCCACGGGACTACGCGTATCTATTCCTGGTAAGATAATAAAATTTCATTTATTAAATAGTATATTTATATACATAGGGCATTTGGTACTTAACAAATAAAATAATTGAACTAAAATATTGCAGATAGATACAGATATTTCTGTAAATTTGTTTTGAAGAATCTGTAATTTAAATTACGACTGTTTTGAGACACTAATGCATATGTCATATCAGTTTAACAAATAAATTATATATATTATAATCGAAATTGTAGGATTGCGTTTAATCGGAATAACATTCTTTTCCTATAGATGAGCATGGAATTACATTAGTGGCTTTCCATGTAAAATTCAATGAAGATTTTGATGGCTTAGAAGCGGGACATATCGCGAAAGACATTCTCAAAGTTCGTAATGGACGATGGACTTACGAAGACCGGCGCACTCAATTACAGAGAGATGATATTATCTATTATTGGATTCACGTTGTATATCAAGGTCTTGGTTACAATTTGGTTGATCAATCGTATCGGGTTATCGGTAAGTTATATGTAAATATTATTTAAGGCTGATGATTAATCTTCGGGGTAATTGTGTAGATGGAGGAGGTCACCTTAGATGACCTTGATTTTTAAGTAATTTAACGATGCAATCTTTACTATCATCTATTTATGATTTAATTTGATTTATCAAAAGAGCGATTATTTATTAGATACAATATGCAATTGTCCGCGATTTTTTCCCTTGTTATAATCCTTGAAACTTTTATTTTTAGATTTTTACAATTACGATGGCACTCTGCACATTGGCAACGAAGTTGAAAGTTCGCAGAATTGCACGACAGCATCGACCACATGGGTCTTCGAGAACGGCAACCGACGACAAGCCTGTCCACGTCAGCTCATCTTTGAGGACAACTTCGATAATCTCAATGCCACAAAATGGAATCCGTTGAATCGTTTTGCCGGCCCGCCGGTACGTATCGCCGACAAGTGTCCATTTATATAAAATAAAATAAAAAAACGGTTTTCATTAAACTGTTATGCTATTTTTGATGCTAGGATGATGAATTTGTCGTCTATATGACCGATGAAGTAACGGATGTGAGCGATGGACGGTTGCGCATTAAACCGATCCTGCTTAATAGTAAATACGGCACGGACTTTGCATCACGTGGAACATTAGAAATAGAAAGGTATGCGGATAATATGAATTAAGAAAATAAAAGAGAGATTAAAGTCAAACTTAATTATATTTCTTTTTTCAGTTGCACAGGCGAAATTAGTACACCGGAGTGCTACCGCGTAGGCGCTGGCTCATACATCTTGCCTCCTGTAATCTCTGGACGTATTAATACAAAGGGAAAATTTGAGTTTCTTTTCGGGCGTGTCGAAATAAGAGCCAAATTGCCACATGGCGATTGGGTGTATCCTGGTAAGTTTATCGCAACTTTTTCCCATCGATTCTTCTTGCAATTTTGATCGTTGTAAGTTCGCGTTTTGTAGTAATAACACTAGAGAGTGCCGAGAATACGTGGCAATTGGGACTGCATCACGAGATCAGGATTGCTTCCTCGGTGGGCAACGAAGAGTTAAGGACTCCCGAGGGTGAGACTGTCAGTGGTCACATATTGGCCGCGGGTGGACTGACCGTATCCTTAAGTGAGAGTAACGCGCAGAGTAATAATCGCATGACGCTACCCAAGAGGCAGTCGGGCAAAACCTGGTCGGATGATTTCCATATCTTCGAGATCGAATGGAAAAGCGGCCTCATTGTAGTAAAGGTTGACGGAGTGCAGTACGGCGAGCAACCCGTCGACGGGTCGTTTGGAAAATCGGTATTGAAATTATATTATATTTTTCTTCGTTAACAGAGACTCTTGTACCATTTGCACAGTTTTACTAAATCTTGTAACAAATGCTGAAGATTTGATATCATTTATTGCGCAGTCGTATTTGACTTTGGGCGTAGCTGTCGGAGGCAGTCACGAATTTCAAGACCATGTCACGAGCAGCGGATATGTCAAACCTTGGCGAAATGTCGAAGCCTTCGTATGTCACTGAATATTTAAGATTAAATTTCTTAAGAAACTTTTAGAGCTAAATATGTAAGAGATTTTGACAAATAAGTGCAATCAATACATTGTTCTTTACAGGCATTGAAAAAATTCTATCATGCAAAAAATAAGTGGCATCCCACATGGGACACAAGAACAGCGCTTCAAGTGGATTATGTGAAAGTGTGGGCACTGTAAATACTTTCGTCTCCGTGAAACGATAAAATATCCGTACAACTACGTATATTTTTATTATCTTATATTTTATACGCGTGTCTTTCTTGCAAACACGTACGTTTATCAATAAAGGCCGGAACACAATACAAAGGTACAGGTAATAGGAATAGGAAATAGCAACAGAATGTAGATTTTCAACCTATCAGAAGCCGTGTATTAATGCATTCCGTTGCTATTCCCTGTTCCTATTGCCTGTACCTTTGTATTGTGTTCCGGCCTTAACGATCATTTAACTCACACATATTATACACAAAATAAATAATAACACAGACTGATTTGTACTTGATGATTATTACTTATTTTAGAGTTCTGGCTATTCTACTACTAACTTAAGCTAACATAGTTTATAGTTCTATCGATTGTATTCGAGTGCATTCGCGCTGTTGCGGATCAAGTTATTACCACTTCTAAAGGGAGCTAGAGGTGGCATCAAAAATGTATTAGGCACAGGTTGCCAGTTCAGTCGAATATCAGGACCAAGACCGTTTCCCAACTGTTCAATGAGCCATTCTCCGCGATATCCAAAGCGCCGTTGATACGTTCCCGCGGCACGTGGTCCATCCTCGGGTCTGAACTCGATGCTCATCGGTTCCTTTCCGGTACTTACGGACACGAGACGTAACAGACCCGCGATACCGTTCTGGGCCCATTCCTGGAGCTGCGGTCGACTGGGCCAGACGTTTGGGAAAATTGAAACATCGGGCCGATTGCTGAACAATGCTTGCGGCCACGCAAACGACGACAAATCAAATGTCTTGGCATTCCGTGTCAACGTTCGATCGCCGCACCATGCGTTTGTCTACTCAAGACAATTATATTACTGTTTTCATTAACAGGGAATTTAATAAATTCAGACTAATTCCATATCCAGTTTGATACATAATTAAATTGAAATTTTGCAGGATTGTTTACAAAAAATATAAAAATTACAGGGTAAAATTAAAATTCCTTGAATTGAATCAGAGAAGCAAGTGAATTGGTGCCTTTACACATGCTTAATATAGATCACTTACCGCGCAAAGGATGATCGTTAAAAGTACTTTATTAACGTGCATGACTTGCTGAAATTGCGCTCATTGCGGAAGCACCTACCGGAAAATAATGAACGACTGGCTCCATTCGGATTCCGTCCGGCTTTTATGCCCTCCTCTCCCGTACCCCATAGGAAATTCGTGATTCGCATCAAGTATCGATTCGGTGAATAACCGATTGTCATTCACGGACAGTATCCAATGTAACTTTTTAAACTCTCGCGCGCCGTTAAGCGCGCGATCGAGTTTTTACTTTCACTGCCAGTATTACGATACACTGGCGAACATTTTCGTATAAGCACATTGGATTACTGAATAAGTTTCATAGGGTAGTCATTCCGCGACGGTAGAGATACTGTTCCTCGAGTGAGCCATGCATCGGAACCGAATATTGGTAGGTTTAATCACAAAATTTTACGAGGAATTGAGTTGATCGAGTTCGGATAAGAATTTTGAGGTCCTTGGTGAGCGAAAAAATTGTATCATGAAGCATCTAAAATAATTTAATTTAGTGGTGTGTTAATAAATTATTAGTAATAATATTATTGTGTAATAA
>NW_020210085.1:198951-208076 GCF_003070985.1 Temnothorax curvispinosus
TAGTGGTGTGTTAATAAATTATTAGTAATAATATTATTGTGTAATAATTTAAATGATTAGCTTACTTAACATATTTGTGACAATAATATAATCTAAATTATTTTTTTCTTTTTTTAATAATCTACTTTCTGTGCATTCTATTACAGATCACTGTGTTGATGGCATTATTACTTCAAAGTGAAATTATTGTGTCAATCGTAGATGCTACAGTCTACAGATTCCTGCATGATTTGATTCAATATAACATCGCAGGCGTACCTGCCGTGCACGAGGTAAATGCATAACATACATAATTTTTTTTTAATTTTACTTATTTCTCATGCTTCATTTGGATGCAGAAAACGGAATGGAATTTTGATCCAGAGGTTGGCAAGCAAAGAAGGAGTCAATACGAGCTGGAAAACGGACGTTTCGGTGAATATGCGATAGCAAAGCTAGGAATGGGCATTGGATACAAAGGTCCATGGGGAGTGCCAGCGAAAAGTTGAAACATTAAATTAGCGAGTAAATATGTGATGTTTTTCCAACACACATTACAATTTTGTTGACATATGTTTGATCGAATATCCGACGTAAATATAATTCACCAAATATATTTTTTATAAAATCAAAGTTTTGAACGATCCTTATTATTAATATTCACAATACAACGTTTTAATCGTGTCATCGACAATTGCGATCGAAAGTGATTATTAAAGTGATTTTCTTCTCTTATTTTAATACCGTACGAATTTTTAGCTAAGTCATATTTCCGCCAAATTTATTTTGATTAAATATTTGCAATTAATTAGAATTAGAATAAGTGCAGTGTATATCCGATATATTAATTATTGAATGGCATACGCAACTTAAAGTAATTAGAAATAATTTTAAAAACATGATCTCTTGATATTTTTGTATTTTCTCAGTATTTATACTTCACGTATAATTTGCAATCAAGCAAATATCATTTTATTGATACTTTCAAAACACACATCTTTTCGGATATTGCGAAAATTTCACGGTCGACATTCAGATGAAGCAATCAAAGTATGTAGCACAACGTATCTCGGAACTTTCACTTTAGACATCGGGGAAAGAATAAGGATGGTGGGGAAAGGAAGAAATTTAGACTGAGTTCTGACGCGAATCTGGGAGGTTGGATACAGCGCGTCGATCAATTTTATTTTGTGGTATTTGTTAAATTGATTAATAATTGATCCGACTAACGATTAATAATTGTTCTACCAAAAAGACACTTTTATTTCGCACTATTTTCAAAATTGCTTACTATTAATCGAGAGAACATTTCAATTGATTTGTCATGGCGAGCTCTACCTCTGTAAGTAATACCAAATGATATTAATAAACTGCAAATATAATCTTTTGTAACCTAATTAGGAATATAATTTTTTGTTCTTGAATCTCGATCGCTTAAAAATTTAATCAACAGCCACGTTATCTGTCGCAACTTTCTAATTGTAACTTTGCAATTGCGTCTCAATTTTGCTTGAAACTCTACTCATTAATATTTAACAAGTAGGTATCGAGTTTTGCAAAGAAATATTCGTTAACAAATAAAGCAAATTTCTTTTTACTTCATTATTTTCCGAAACTTTCTTTTCATTTTACAGTGGCCGACTATAATCACGTTAACAATATTCGCCATTCTTCTTCTCGTAATAATTGATGAAAGTGTGGCTATACTCGAACCTCAAGCACCGAATTTTCAATATTTTGAACGGTGAGTGAAGCAAATATCTCGATATTTAATTATAAAATAAACAGTTAAAGAAATTAGTCAATATTTAGTTTGGCATTAAATATTTGTACGATTCCGACTGTTACGTTAGAACACAGTAGTTTCTTAAAAAAAAAAAAAGACTTTTCACTGAAAAGCGTCAAATAATATCGTATAGTAATTTTCATATTTATTTTTTTAGGCCAAAGTATCGTTATCCTTATTACGATGAAAATGGTAAAGGAAAGCTGCTGTATGGCTACGGTGGACCGGAATTGTATCAATATAAAACTTATAGTGTTCTTGAAGGAATTCATTAAACAATTTGTTTAAATTCTTAGAAAATTGAATATAAAATATCTGTATACATATAACGTAACATATACGAACATGTGTATTAATTCATTAATATACTCATGAAATATTAATTCGAATATCTTTATATAATGCAACACGCGAGTATCTTTTCGATGGCATAATAGAGAATTGGATGTTACTTGAATATAAATTAGCTATTATGCTATTTAGGGAAACAGCACATTCGTCGTTGGTGCAATTTCCATTATATTACCTTGCCATCGAAGGGACACGTTCGCCAACGTGGAATTAATAAGGAACATTGTAAGAGCATTTATTTTCGCCGATTACAACTGTATTCTTAAATGCAATCGATTTGTATGGCTGGTTTAATTACAATATGCTTATCTCTGTCTTATTCTTACTCGGTAAAATGCTGCATGATTCGCTTCTCCTCTAACGTGAATTGATTGACAATGAATGAACGAACGGCGGAATCGATATTTCTTGCTGAGTGAGGCTTAAAAACTGTTACAATATTTAGAAAAAGGTGTAAGATAGAATGATTACGATGATTCTGTGCAAACATTGTTTCGGACTGCAGTCTCTAAGACTATATATTACAAATAGAATATATCGTTAAAAGTTCGTTAAAGTATCGTTAAAAGTCATTGATCTATCAAACGTGCATGGAATGTGCAGTAGCATCGCTACCATCTATGAAATAGTGATTTATAGTCTCACTGTAGGGACAATAATGAAATATAGTCTAATAGCTACAGCCTACGTAACTTACTACCGTTACCGAAATGTTTCTCTCTTTCCTTTTTTCTTTTTAAGAAGTGCACAATGTGCTGGAAAAAATAGAATCGACAATTTGTAAATGGTAAAAAAACTGCAGTCACACTGCGCAATCGATACATTAGAACTGTCATCAAAATGATATTATTATTCTTCTATTTTGTGATAGAGGTGCACACGTGACGAAGTTACGAACGTGCAAGCACAGTCGAGTAGATGTGAGTTAGCGAGACGTAATGTGTCAGTTATAAACGAACGCGACCGACTGCATATTGACGTCGAGCGATAATTGATGCGCTTATTCATTATGATCTTTGTCCGCCTTGCTCTCGCCGGCAGACTGTAACTGTCATACAAAGTCCATTTCGAACTTGTTATAATACTGGCCATTATTAACGCGACGTCTTTGCAGTTGCCTCTCGATGAATTTCTTTATCTCGCTGATGACGAAGACACTCGATGTCAATGCCGTCAGGAATAGAAGATCTGAAAGTTAAAAATAACCAAGTTATACAAGAAATATATATCGATTATCTTTAACGGTATCATGATAACGGTAGTGAAAACGATACCTTTCGCCGTGAGAGCTTCAGTCTGAAATATTTTCTGTAACGGAGGGAAGTAGATCACGAACATTTGTCCGATGACAGAGAGCGTTACGGCTATCATAAACATTTTATTACTCCACAAACCGATCGTAAATACGGATTTTGTCTGAAACAAACGGGTATTTTCCGGCTGTAGCAATCTTTTTTCCTTGGTATAATACAGATCTGAAATAAAAGTATAAATTCCTACCTGTGATCTACAGCTAAGAGCATTGAACATGTCGAAGAATACGAAGCAAGTAAATGTCATGGTAGTATCTCTCGCAGTATTTCCATTAACCATCTGGAAATTAAGCATATGTAATCAAGAAAGAAAAATATAATTTATTAAAAAAACACACACACACATTACCTCTCTGTTGTACACCCACAAAGTGCCAAGAACGATAATGCTAGCGGATAATAAGACGTTAATTATGAGATGACGAGTGATCATTGGTTCCTTTGTATTTCGTGGCTTTTGCTTCAGAACATCCTTATCAACCGGTTCTACTCCAAGACTGTGGAGAGATACAGAAAAAGATTAATGCATAAAAAAATGTGTAATAAATATTTAATGAAGCGTTAAATCGAAAAGTAATTTATTTAACCTTTGAGCAGGTGGACCATCCATAATGATGTTGATCCACAGTATTTGCATAGCATTCAAAGGATTCGGTATACTCATCAACGTCGCGAGAGCAATCAGAGAAAGCGCGGCTATGCTAGTACTCAATTGAAATCTGACGAAATTGCGGATGTTGTGAAAGATTCCCTTCCCCTCTTCGATCGCCGCGCTAAAACAAAAACCGATATACATACGTGGTAAACATCGATTTAAATGCTAAAAAAAATTGCTAGACAATACATTATTTACATAATAGTTCCGAAATCGTCGTCGACCAAAATCATGTCGGCCGCTTCCTTGCATACATCAGTGCCATTTTTACCCATGGCGATGCCTATATCGGCCTTCTTCAACGCAACTGCGTCGTTTACACCATCACCGGTCATACCCACTATGTTGCCATTTCTTTGTAAGGCTTTTACGATACAAAGTTTGTGCTTTGGTGTTACGCGGTAAAATACACTAACGCTATTAATGCACTGTTCCAATTGATGCTCGGACATCATATCAATCTCGTCTCCCGATAACAGCCGACTGTGAAGTGTATCCAAACCAATCATGCTAGCTGAAAAATAATTAAATCCTTTGTAACTCTGTGATTGCAAAAATTAGCGTTCATTGTATAAAAAAATGTGATAGTGTTTTATAAATGATATATTATTTAGTTATGTACCTATTGCAGCTGCAGTTTCCTTAGCATCACCAGTCACCATCTTTACCTTAACACCGCTGTTTAACAAAATGCTAATAGATTCGCGCATATGTGGTCTTGGTGGGTCACAAATACCAACCAGGCCGATATAAATTAGATCTTGTAATGAAGAGCCTCGTGCCAGACCAATCACTGTAACCAAATTGATGAGTATAATAAAAAAAAAAACATATTAACTGATGAGTATAATATAAAAAGATATCCATGATATTACATAGAAAAATATCATAGAAAAAAATATAATTAAATTTATTATATCCATTCATTATTATGCTTAGAGAGATAATACCTCTCAATCCTTGTTGACCAATGTCATATGCTTCTGTCAAAAATTCTTGATCTTTCTTTTGACTAAGGGTATATACTTGACCATTCTCGTAATATTTTGTACATTGCGGCAAAATTTTTTCCAAAGCACCCTTTACAAAGTATGTTTCTTGTCTATTCTGAAATATGAACGTATAGCATATGCATTTGACATTCCAAAATAAAAAATAATTGATTTATTATCAAGATACGTGCTGTTTTTTATTTCTTTAAATTTACCTCGCCAAACTTCGGTGTACATTTCACAGCCATTATCTTTTGTTCGGAAGAAAATGGATATTCTTGCAACCGCAGATATCTATCAGCGACACCATACATTCCGAATTTCATTGCCACTGCTATCAGCGCACCTTCCGTTGGTTGTCCCAACAGAGTGTCATTCTGTATGATAGCATTATTGCACACGCAACCCACTTCCAGCATATTAGTGATAGC
Source organism: Temnothorax curvispinosus (assembly GCF_003070985.1). Taxonomy (NCBI): domain Eukaryota; kingdom Metazoa; phylum Arthropoda; class Insecta; order Hymenoptera; family Formicidae; genus Temnothorax; species Temnothorax curvispinosus. The sequence goes on from NW_020210085.1 coordinate 204,459, forward strand.
AGCGCGTGCGAGATCAAGATTATCACATTTCCGTATGTGTATTTCTCCCACGTCGTTGTATCCTGCTCCAGTAACATCCGCGATGTAACCCTCCGACGTAACGAGAATCGTAGTGGTCATCTCGTTCTTCGTGATCGTGCCGGTTTTATCAGAACATATCACATTTACGCAACCTAAAAATAAAAGCTTTCGCTCCTTATGTTTGGAATTTTAGAACATAAGAGATTGGAAAAAAATATATTTAAATAATAATAAGAGAAATAAAGATAATTTAACCAATATAAATTTAAATAAAATAATTTTTTTCGTTAATTTCAATTTACCAAGAGTCTCAACGGTTGGTAACTTCTTCACAATGGCTTTTCTCTTGGCCATTCTCATCACTCCCAATGCCAGTGTCACAGTCACGACGATAGGCAGGCCTTCCGGTATAGCTGCTACTGCCAAGCTTACACCAATGGTAAACATCTCAAGGATAGCCTTACCTTGGATCCAGCCCAGCAGCATGATAATACCGATAATGCAGAATGAATAGAAGGACAGCTGAGTACCTAAAATGTCCATGCTTCGCTGTAGTGGAGTCTTTGGTGCCTCCTCGGCTTGCATCATCGAGAAAACCTCCCCAAATTCACTCTTTTCTCCCGTATTCACTACAATTCCCTGTGTTGCGCGATATTGTAACATAAGTTGATGGTAAAGCGCACGTATTCCCAAGAATTTTATGTATAGTTTTAACAGACGTTACCTTGCCATTTCCACAGCGCACCAAAGTGCCCATGAAGGCGATATTTCTCTTCGATGTCAATCCATTAGTCTTGAGCAAAGGAGCTGTTGACTTTTGCGCCGGTTCCGTCTCTCCGGTAAAGCTACTCTCGTCAATCGCCAGATCTATAGCTTCGAATATTCTGATATCGGCAGGTACTCTATTTCCAATATTTAAATACACTATATCACCAGGAACTAACGTACGCGCTAGAAATGTTTCCACATGACCCTCTCTTAAGCTGCAAACAAAATATCGGAATGCAACAGTAACGTAAAAGTATCTTAACGCAATTAAAGAAAATATTAAGAACTTTTAGCAAAGTAGGAATTTGATAAAGAATGTTTTTGTTGGCAATTTCTCTTAAGTCGGGATTTCTTTAATTGTAAAGTATAGGACTTTATGGAGTTTCATAGAAGTAAGTTTCACCTTCTACAGAGTGCAACGACATATTATATCTTCTTCGTTAAGAAGAGAAAGGAATGCTGCACGTATAAAGGGTTAGAATATCCTCCAAGGACCATACTTCTAAAGAATTGTAAATTTGGATACATGCTGTCTCAAGATTGGACTAATATTCATTATTAATTGTATAGCGTATAGTGTATGTGGTTAATAAAGCACCTAATAAAAAGCGGAACTCTATTTACCAGTGGCATATCGGTGGTACCAATTTATTCAATTCCTCTAAAGATTTCTCCGATCGGTATTCTTGTACAAATGCAACTGTCACCACTATTATGATAGCCTACAAAAGGAACGTATCACAAACATAAGCATCGGTTAGATACGGCCTGCCAAAATTTATGGGATTAATGAAAGTTAAAAAAAGAGTTAAAATCTACTTACCACAGTAATACTGACAGCGTCGTCGAATTGCTTCATGCAGACGCTGACAAATGCAGAGGCAAGTAAGAGAAGAATCAATGGATTCTTGAACTGAAACATATTTAAATTCACGTGAACGTGCGTGCGAATCTATCTAACGTGTATTACCCTCTGTTTACACGTTTCTATACGTATCACGAGAGTAGAAAATAAGCTTGGAAAACTCCTACCTGTTCGATATATTTCTTCCATGGTGGATCTTCCTCCTTTACGGTGAACTCATTGAAACCTGTCAGTTGCCTTCTATGGTCAGCCTCTTGCCATCTGAGTCCCGTTCGTACATCGACGTGTAATCTAGCTGCTACCTCTTCCGCTCCAAGACTAGCCGCGTCGGCAGTTGTCAACCACATTTCAGACGCTTGTTCTTTAGCCTTAAAAAAAAACATTATCACATTCAACTATTTGTATAAACGAACATTCAACGTATGCTTATTGTTATGCGTTAGGATTTAAATTTAATATTATATAATAAATATATGAAAAAATGAAGTTAACGTCAACACGAGAGACATATGTTTTATGAGAAAACAGACCATTCTCGACTACGTAAGAACGGCGTACGGCGTAACGCTAAATTTATACTTTAATTACAATACAACGTTATATATACCTACATGTGGCGCGACTTTATACGCTGTCTTTCCCCGTCTTATCAATAGCGCCAAATTGACGTACTTTGCGCGTTATCTCACGTGTCGCAACTGTGTAAAAAAATGCGCGCATCGAAGTGGAAAACGCTTGACTGAAGAAAAAAAAAGACTTCGACGGCAATATAACGAAAGCAGAAGAGTGATCGATCGAACGTCGATCAACGAAGATGCACGTCGAGACAAAAAATAATGAAACGTTCGAATGTTAACCTCACAGCGGCAGCGGTAACCCGGATCAATCTGTCAATACATCTCCGAACGGATATCGAGGACGGTGCGTCGAGGACGTGATCGGGGATGCCGGACGGATCACGGAACAGGTCGGCGAGAAGGCGGCATGTCGAGTAAATAGGGAAGCGCGATCACTCTCGGCCACGTTAAAACGGAATCGTGCGAGGGACGCTAACGTTGACAGGTGCCGTCAAAATCGAGTCCGCGATTCCTCCGTAACGTCGCCCGGTCTTCCCCCGGCGTTCTCTCCTTTTCCGCCACGTCCCGTATGTACATACATACTCCGTCATTCCGATTTCCCAAGATCAATGTCGTGCGCCACGTACACGTGCGCCGATGATGCACGTACGCACGGTATGCACCTCGTGCTCGTGCACGCGTCAGGGGCTCTCAATCCTCACGTACTGGGAAACTTCCACGCAGGGTAATGACGCACGAAAGGCGCACAGCCCGCAGCCGTGTGTGTGTGTGTGTGTGTGTCTATATAAGAGTGGGACTCCACTCCACGATACAAATTCAACTGATACAAGATTGTGCCGTACACGTGATTTATATACCGTTCTTGTACCACCGTTCGTCATATTTTACGTACGAGAAAGATCACAGCGGATGCCGTTTACATTCGATTCGAATATGTTGAAATTACTTAAGAACATTTATATTTTGTAAGAACGTTCATAGAACATTTTGTACTATCTGGGCGATGCCGCTTGCGCTTTGTTTCGCATCATGAATCTCTGTTTATCTCTCTATCTATCTATATATTTACGTGACATCCGTGCAGTTCCATAGCGCAAGCGTGTGGTTGCATTTTTTTTCACTCGAAACGTGACGTACTCTTGCTGCAGGCACGAGGAGGGAGGAGAGATAAAGTGAAAAAAAGTGTTAAAAACGAACAGGCTAATACGTTATTTAAACACTTTTCGAGATGTAGGCCGTTGCTTGTTGCCGATGCAAATAGTCGGCGATACTTGGCGTCATTATGCAGATGCCCGTAGTCGTCGTACTCCTTGCACGCTATATTGACAATGCTCTCATTTTTGTGTCCTTGCCCACACGTGTAACGTGACAGGCATTTCCTTGTAA
>NW_020210085.1:208086-208395 GCF_003070985.1 Temnothorax curvispinosus
TAATATACCGAGTTTCACTTACGTAAGCACCACGTATCGCAGTCCACGATCTCCACCTCTAAATTTTATTCATTCAACGCGTCCTTAAACATTTATGAGAATTTACGTATCTTCCTTTTTCGAGACACGCGGCACGTTGTCTTTCGACACCCTCGACAGATCATCGGACGTATTTATGTAGTGTGACGGTGTATACGAACGAACGTTCGCGCCTTTCCCAGAAGAACAAAGATCTGTTCTTTGCGAATACACGTAGACGTTGGCGTTGGTGAGAAAGAGAGGGAAAGCGAAATAACGACCCAGGTAGCA